>NC_134513.1:23920451-24065451 GCF_027942865.1 Odontesthes bonariensis | reverse complement strand
CCCATTGGCCAATAAGGTTAATATATGCATACTTTATATGGGCATATCATTCAGCAATTATGATTAATAATTGTGATTATGATTACTAATATTCCTGGGATGTTTGTGTACTTCATATATTCACGTCATTCTTATAAGCTGCACTATGAATAGGCTAATGCAGGCATGAATGACGTGAATCTATTGAGAATGAAAAAGGAAACTTTTTTTTTAAAGCGCTTTTATTGCCACACCACACAATGTACATAGCTTACATTGTAATAAGAACCATATTGATAATAAAGAATTGAAAACTATATACACACACACTGCTGTAGCCTACAATATACACAATAAGCCTAAACGCCGCCGTTTGGAATCCGCATTCTTCTCATTCCTCCGGTCCCTGCAGGGTCTGCGGGAGTTGTCAGACGTCCTCATCCTGGATCAGAAGCTAGCTTCTGGGAGCTGTTGGAATAACCAATAAATAATCAAAACATAGTCTATCCATGCACAGCATATTGACAACTTGTCTATAAAGTAAGGAAAGTCATATTGACAGCGTATATGTTCTTACTCTCTTTCACTCTTCTGTGGTGAGACTGTGAGTATTTCGGGTTGGCTTCAAGACGCGCCTGTAGCACAGCACACAGGTCCGTCACGCAGCTAAAAACAAACAAACAAGAGGAATGAATAAAATGACCGGTGCTTAAAAGTATCAGTGCCAGCCGTGGTAAAAGTCAGCGCCGCTCACCCTCGATAGTGTCCCCGTCTACCTCTCTGAAGTTCGGACTGTTTGACACCGCCTCCTTCAAGCGACTCGTTACATCCATATTGTGAGGTGACAGTAGCCTGTAAAAACAACAGGCCTATGGTCAATAAAAAAAAACTGCATTGACGTAACGTAACATCGGGTCCAACTCAACTAGATATTGGGAGAACATTCACTTATTCTTACCCTTGACCTGGATTATAATGCCAGGGTGAGTTATGCAGGCGGCGAGCTGCTTCCTATAAATTGAAAACACGAAATTCATTTTTTTAAATAAAGCAACTCACACTGGTTTTCACGTGATGGACACAATTAAGTTGAGTTTAGCCTAAAGCCACAGTCAATAACCTACTCTTACCGCGATTTTCGGATTCTGTATCCGCCTTCTCTTGGGGGTGCGCTCTTCAACTTCTCTGGAATGTAACTTCAGTCCGTTCTCGACGGCCATCTTGCCTCCAACCTAGCGAATCTCTGGTCGATTCCCTCCAGAACCCTCTCCACGACCGTATCCACGGTGCTGGCCACCATACGAGACATCCCGGTCATAGCATTCAACAGGACTTTCATTTTATCTGCCTGTAAGCAAGTGAGTAAGTAAGTTTAATATACAGCACATTTAAAATCAGCGAGAACTGTCCCAAGTGCTGTACAGTGTCAACAAGACTAAAATTAAACAATCAAATGGTCATGTGCAAGTAGAAAAAAACACACAAACCTGTAGACCCGCAGAGAGTTGCTGGGGAGTTGAAAGCAAGTCGTCTTCCAGCTATTGTATTCCGCAAACCAGGGCTGTTTTCACAGCACGGGACCTCAGCGATTTCTGTCTGCCTTGTTGCCGCCAGATCTGCTCCTTAAACTTTTTTTTTACACTGCACGACACAATGTTTCTCATACGTAATTGAACGAGAGCTTATGCGAGCCGTTAAGCTCCACCAATCATATGCGTATACATCATTACACGGAATACTCGCGAGACAACCTCCCGTCCTTTTGCTATTTAATGTTGTCTGACCACAGCTGGCACTTTGCACTGTGTTGACACAAAAATGGACTTTGCAAGGACAAAGAAAAGACCTCGGCGATATTGTGACCATTGTGACACCGAATTAAGCCATGCACAATAAAACACTGAGCGCACTACTGCACATTATGTATAAAGGCCAGATTTCTAAATTTTTATTTCTATATTTCTATTTTATTTAAGAAACCTTTTAGAATATTGCTGTTGCATGCTTATTTTATCTTTATCTTATCTTTATTATTATACATTTGGACATCCAGTGCGGGCAACAAAGAAAAGAATTTCATTGTTCAGGGAAACACGTTTCTAACTGCACACATGACAATAAACCTTTGAATCCTTGAATCCTTGAATTTTGCCCACAAAAAGCGGTATTACAAAAGAGGTGTTTGGGAGAAAAAAACCCAGATATGCATCACCTGTCACCACCAGACAGCGTGCACCTCTTCTTTTTCAAGACAACACAGCAACAAACTTGGCTGGAGTTGGAGGTGATGGTGAACGTGTAGAAACAGGCCTGCCCACCCCCCACCTCACCTCACAACACCCCACTTGAAAATGACTGTGGCACCTCCTGACCTGATCACTGGCATTTACATATTAAAGGCTCTCCTAAGAAGGGGAGGGGAGGGGGGCATGGGGGAGCAGTTGCCAGATCAATTTGCGACAACTTGGGCCAAGTTTTCACTTTTACCACCGCAAATGCAGGGGCTTAACGTATGCGGACATGTAAGGGGCCACATACATCCACAAATCCCTCTTTTCATGCAGTGCGAACCCTCAATCTTCTGATTCGAGGTCAGACGCCTTGTCCTTTAGGCCACATGGTCTCACATGAGTCATTGGGCCAGTACAGGGGTGGTCTGCTGCCAAGTCTGAAACAGCCAGGAATAAAATTGTGCCTCCAAGTCTGAGGCTCTGATCCTCAGTTGGAAAAGGGTTGAGGGCCCTCTTCTTGCTTAGAACCAGTTGCTGCCTCAAGTGGAAGAGTTTAGGGATCAGACCATTTTGACCACGACTGGAGGATCTCGTTCTACCAGTCGATCTTCCTTCCAACGCTCACCTCTGGTCACTCCTTATGAGTGGTGACTAAATGAATGAGATTGCGAATGCATTAGGGCTGAAATCATCTTCCACTCTGTGGTGATTAGGCTCACCCTCTTGGATCAGGGTGATAAGCGTAGTCATCTGGAATACGCTGAGAATACAGTCTCTGCCGCTCTTCTTTGAATGAAGCCAGATCAGGCGGTATGGGCATCTGGTCAGAGTATCATGTAGATTCCCCCCAGGGGAGATATTTTGGATCAGTTGCATGGTGAGGAGGCCTGAGGGAAGATCCAGGACTCAAAAGAAATAAACCATGCTGGTCTTGCATTGGTATTTCTGTGTGTCCACCCGAGAAAAGGTGTAGATTATGTCCTGTGAGAATCGGGGCAAGGGATGTCTGCTCACACCGCATCCCCTGTGATCCGTTCCAGGACAAGCAGCATCAAATATATTGATATATCTTTAAAAGTTATGTGTTATGGAACGGTGCCTACACATGTGCTGTTATTGCTGATATTCGTGGCCAGTATGGGGATTGAACCCATTACCTTGGTGTTATTAGCACCACACTCTGACCAGCTGAGCTAACCGGCCAGGTTTTGAGATTCCCTATGAGCAATTTTGTGCCAGAATAAGTGCTCTCAGTGTTTTCTCTGTTACCTATTTAAGTCACATAAACATTCTATACAGCTTGCCTTTGATTTTGCGGATTTGGATATTATCAGCAGGTGAGTTGAAAGACTTTTAGTTCTTCAAAAAATCCTTTCAATGCAATTATTTTATCATTTGTTATATGCTACAATGACTCGACGTGATAGAAATTACTCATTCAAGTCTCTCATCTTTTTTTTATAGCTTGAGTATAGGCAGTACGGGAAGCAAAGATCACTGCGCAAAATCAGCTTAACTTTGGATTTTTTTACCAGTAACAGACTGGTAAAATCCTCCGACCTTAATAGCATGCCATTCAGAGGATTTCTGACATGGAGTACAACTAGCAAAGTACTTAGCAGCTTTCACCATGTGTTTATTTGGTTAGTACTTAGTACAGTGCTCTTGATTTCTGTACAGTAATGACAGCTTACAATTAAACAAGACAACCACGAAGGGACTCGAACCCTCAAACTTCTGATCCAAAGTCAGACGCCTTGTCCGTTAGGCCACATGCTGTCACCTGAGCAGGGGGCCGCGGCGGCGGTGGCGGCACTGTAACACCATTCAAAGGATATCTGTTGGAACAGGGAAACACGAGTTAATGACCACAATAATGTCACATATACATAAAGAGAGTAGGCTACAGTGAGGAAAGGTGTGACAGATGAGGCCCCCCAGCAGTCTAGGCCTATAGCAGCTTAACTATGGGATGTTTCAGGATCACCTGAGCCATCCCTAACTATAAGCTTTATAAAAAAGGAAAGTTTTAAGCCTGGTCTTAAAAGTGGAAAGGGTGTCTGCTTCCCGGACATTTACTGGCAGCTTATTCCACAAGAGAGGGGCCTGCTAACTGAAGGCTCTGCCTCCCATTCTACTTTTAGAAACTCTGGGAACCTCAAGTAAACCTGCAGTTTGGGAACGAAGTGCTCTGTTAGGAAAATATCTTACAATGAGATCTTTAAGATATGATGGGGCTCGGTCATTAAGAGCTTTATATGTTAGGAGAAGAATCTTAAATTCTATTCTGAATTTAACAGGGAGCCAATGAAGAGAAGCTAAAACTGGAGAAATATGATCTCTCCTGTTAGTTCTCATCAGAACTCTGGCTGCAGCATTTTGGATCAACTGAAGGCTTTTCAGAGAATATGTGGGACAGCCCAATAGAAAGAATTACAATAGTCCAATCTTGAAGTAACAAATGCATGGCCTAGTTTTTCTGCATCACTCTGAGACAAGATGTTCCTGATTTTAACAATATTACGAAGATGAAAGAAAGCAGTCCTAGAAACCTGTTTTATATGCGAGTCTAATGATAAATTCTGGTCAAAATTAACTCCAAGGTTCCTCACTGTAGAACTAGAAGCCAAGGAAATACCATCTAGAGTAACTATATAGCTAGACAATTTCTCCCTGAAACGCTCAGGTCCAAAGATAACAACTTCAGTTTTGTCTGAATTTAGAAGCAGACAGTTCTGAGTCATCCAGGTCTAAGTACAACTGGGTATCATCAGCATAGCAATGGAAATTTATGCCATGCTGTCTAACAATATTACCTAATGGAAGCATGTATAAAGTGAAAAGAATCGGTCCAAGCACAGAACCCTGGGGAACTCCATGACTTACTCTGGTGTGTGAGGAAGATTCCTCATTTACAAGAACAAACTGAAATCTATCAGATAAATATGACTTAAACCAGCCTAATGCAGTTCCTTTAATCCCAATAACATGTTCAAGTCTGTGTAATAAGATACTGTGATCGACCGTATCAAATGCAGCACTGAGATCCAACAGGACAAGCACAGACACAAGTCCGCTATCAGAGGCTAAGAGGAGATCATTGGTAACTTTCAGCAGTGCAGTTTCTGTGCTATGATGCAGTCTGAATCCTGACTGAAACTCTTCAAACAGATTATTTCTGTATAAATGATCACAAAGCTGAGCTGCAACTATTTTTTCAAGAACTTTAGACATAAAAGGGAGATTGGATATAGGTCTATAATGAACCAACACTTCTGAATCAAGAGTAGGTTTTTTAAGTAAAGGTTTAATTACAGTTACCTTAAAAGGCTGAGGTACATATCCTGTCAACAAAGACAGACTGATCAAATCCAATATGGAAGTGTCAATTAATGGGAAAACCTCCTTGAACAGTCTGATTGGGATTGGGTCTAAAACACAAGTTGATGGTTTAGAAGAGACTATTGCTGTTGTTAGCTCAGAGAGATCAACTGGGCAGAAGCCGTCTAAATATAAATCAGGTTCTAAAGATACTTCTAAAGCTGCTGTACTTGATGATACATCACTGATAATAGTGGGAAGGACTCCATCAATCTTCTCTCTGATAGAAACAATTTTATTAATAAAGAAGCTCATGAAATCATCACTGCTGAGAGTTAAAGGAATAACTGGCTCAGCAGAGCTCGGACTCTTAGTCAGACTGGCTACAGTGCTGAAAAGAAACCTGGGATTATTCTTATTCTCTTCTATCAATGATGAATAATAAGCAGTTCTAGCTTTTCGAAGGGCTTTCTTATACGTTATTAAACTATCTTTCCAGACTAATTGAGACTCTTCTAAATTACAGGAACGCCACTGTCTCTCCAGCTTTCTTGCAGTCTGCTTTAAAGCACGCAGCTGTGAATTATACCAAGGAGCCAACCTCTTCTGACTGATTACCTTCCTTTTCAGAGGGGCAACATTGTCCAGTGCTGTACGCATTGAAACTATAGTGCTGTCAACAAGAGAGTCAAGTACTGCTGGAGTAAAGTTTATGTAGTCGTTCTCTGTCATATCTGCACATGGCAGTGAAGAAAAGGATGATGGAATTAATTCTTTAAATCTGGTTACAGCATCCTCTGATAGACACCTTCTATATGTAAATTTCTTCTCAGAAACTGTATAGTCAAGTAATGTAAACTCAAAGGTTATCAGAAAATGGTCAGATAAGACAGGGTTATGAGGGAACACTGTTAACTGTTCACTCTCAATGCCATAAGTCAGCACAAGATCAAGGGTGTGATTAAGGCAGTGAGTCGGTCTGTGAACACTCTGAGAAAATCCATTAGAGCCTAATATAGAATTAAAGTTCATATTCAGGCTGTCATTTTCAACATCTACATGAATATTAAAGTCACCCACTACAATGACTTTATCTGTACTCAGCACTAACTGGGATAAAAACTCTGAGAATTCAGACAGAAACTCAGAATAAGGGCCAGGTGGACGATACACAACAACAAACACAAGAGGTTTCTGGGATTTCCACTTTGCGTGGGAAAAACTGAGAATCAGAGATTTAAAAGAGCTCAAACTAATCTTGGGTCTGGGACTGATTAGTAACCCTGATCTGAAGATAGCTGCCACTCCTCCTCCTCTGCCTGTGGTTCCAGGAACGTGAACATTTAAACAGTCAGATGGAGTTGCTTCATTAATGCTAACATGATCCTCCTGCTGCAGCCAGGTTTCTGTAAGACAAAATATATCAATATGATGATCACAAATCAACTCATTCACTAACAGAGACTTTGAAAGGAGAGATCTGATATTCAGTAAACCACATTTAATAGATTGACTTTTTTGTTTAGTTTTTTTTTGCACAAGAGGATTTGCTCCTTTTGTGTTAATTGATTGGGTGGGTAGCAGCAGGTGGGAAGCTGCAGAGAAGTGTGTAAGACTACAACTCTGCATCCTGGTCTGAGCCCTGGGTTGTCATGTTTTAGGGTGGCAAATAAATTCATCCATATTTCTAGAAATGAGAGCTGCTCCTTCCAAAGTGGGATGGATGCCATCTCTCCTCATCAGACCAGGTTTTCTCCAGAAAGATTGCCAATTATCTAGTAGCCCACGTTGTTTGCTGGACACCATCTAGACAACCAGCGATTGTATCCAAGACTTGTGGAAAGAAGTAGAAAGATTTAAAAGTGAATAAAGCTGTAAGCAGCAGGAGGAAGCAGAGACGTCTGCACTCTTCAGAAGCAGGAAGTAAAAACCATTGCAGGCGCCTACATCTTCTTCACCATTTAAAAAGGAGTTCTGGCATAATATTTTAACTTTCAGATGACTCCACGACAAACTAAAAATACAGAGACAGCTGTACACAGTTTTAGCTTCAACAGTCACTGCTCCTCCCCATGTGGAGAAAAGGCATTGCAGCTCACTTCCTTGATTAAGGACATTACTACTTTGTTATGGCTGGGGTGGTGTTACTTGGCTGAAAACTGGATAGGGCCCTGCTGGCAACTGGCTGTACAGAGCCATTATTTGAGTAGCTGCATCTAAGAATAAGCAGCTCCAACTTGAATCCATTTCCAAACATCACAAGATGTTTCTCCCTGGTTCCCTTCCTAAGGAAGGCCTTGGACAGCCACCCTTCCATCGAGACAAATAAATTATTCAGAGCCAAGGAATTGGTTTCAGCAGCACACATTGTACAATACCACTGTTTTATTTAAAAAGAGGTTCAGGATGGCAAGTTAGACAGCTTAATGACGCCGCCTTAGACGACAGCTTCTTCCGTCGGATTGGCGGCGGCGACCGCCACTGCAGCGGCAGCTTCTTCCGTCGGATGGGCGGCCACGACCGCCACTGCTGCGGCAGCTTCTTCCGTCGGATGGGCGGCCACGACCGCCACTGCTGCGGCAGCTTCTTCCGTCGGATGGGCGGCCACGACCGCCACTGCTGCGGCAGCTTCTTCCGTCGGATGGGCGGCCACGACCGCCACGGCAGCTTCTTCCGTCGGATGGGCGGCCACGACCGCCACTGCTGCGGCAGCTTCTTCCGTCGGATTGGCGGCCACGACCGCCACTGCTGCGGCAGCTTCTTCCGTCGGATTGGCGGCCACGACCGCCACTGCTGCGGCAGCTTCTTCCGTCGGATGGGCGGCCACGACCGCCACTGCAGCTTCTTCCGTCGGATGGGCGGCCACGACCGCCACTGCTGCGGCAGCTTCTTCCGTCGGATGGGCGGCCACGACCGCCACTGCAGCTTCTTCCGTCGGATGGGCGGCCACGACCGCCACTGCTGCGGCAGCTTCTTCCGTCGGATGGGCGGCCACGACCGCCACTGCTGCGGCAGCTTCTTCCGTCGGATGGGCGGCCACGACCGCCACTGCTGTGGCAGCTTCTTCCGTCGGATGGGCGGCCACGACCGCCACTGCTGCGGCAGCTTCTTCCGTCGGATGGGCGGCCACGACCGCCACTGCTGCGGCAGCTTCTTCCGTCGGATGGGCGGCCACGACCGCCACTGCTGCGGCAGCTTCTTCCGTCGGATGGGCGGCCACGACCGCCACTGCTGCGGCAGCTTCTTCCGTCGGATGGGCGGCCACGACCGCCACTGCTGCGGCAGCTTCTTCCGTCGGATGGGCGGCCACGACCGCCACTGCTGCGGCAGCTTCTTCCGTCGGATTGGCGGCCACGACCGCCACTGCTGCGGCAGGTTCCTCCGTCGGATTGGCGGCCACGACCGCCACTGCTGCGGCAGGTTCCTCCGTCGGATTGGCGGCCACGACCGCCACTGCTGCGGCAGGTTCCTCCGTCGGATTGGCAGCGGCGACCGCCACTGCTGCGGCAGCTTCTTCCGTCGGATTTGCGGCGACAGCCAGAGAAACATTCACTTCTCTTTTAGCCTTTAGATTTACTTGTGAGATTTCAGCTTGCTTATATTTCATGTCGCCAATGGATGCAGCAGCTTTAACTGCTTTCCTTTCCATTAAGACTGCAAAGAAGTTCAAAAGTGGATTAAGAAATATAGACAAGCTAGCCATAAACAGAAAATGCAAATACTTCAGACCTGCCCCAATAGATGGCCTTAAACTCAGTTTAGTTGCTTTCCTTGCAGTGTGACACAGCTTTAAAGGGCTTTACCATATCCTGACACATACTATACAACTATGCAGAAGTCAAGTAGACAGCAGCAGATTGAAACGGGTCACTGTTCAGACAGGTGTCTTATGAAAACCATTTTTCCAGTCGATGCTCAAACGCAGTTTATAAAGTTTCACCACCCAAGGAAGACTCAAACTCATCATGCATACCTTCTTTTGAGTTCTTCCCCAACATGGAATCCATTGGCTGGACAAGTTCAAGGGGTTTCCTTGAAGACAAGTCTATGACACAAAAGGCATTGAGTCACTATGAAAACCTACAGCTTTAAAACATTTTTTACAGCTTTCCTTACCGCTTTGCTTTTTCTGAACCTCACTGGAAGCTCCATGATTCATCCCAACTATTGGCAAACATGATCCTATGGAGAGAGCATATTTTGCACAAATGCTAATCGTGAGACAGAACAACAGACACAATCCAGTTTTAGGACTTAACACCAAAAAGAGCAGACAAAATGCAAAACCTTTGGCCAGCCAAGCCGTCAGCACAGAAATCAGCAGGACTCCAACAGCTCCCATTGTTCCAGTCAGCAAACAACATCCCAACCCACCTGTGAGGTTTAAATCAGCTCCTCTGGGAGGTGACACAGCTGTTGCTCATCAGGTATAATTAGATTTAGAAGATTCAGGGCTCATTCAGATAATAGTGAATTAAAAATACCAAAAGTGGATTTAAATAGTAGTATTGAGGGTTTTAATCTTTATATATGTAATGCTATTGTAGAAGTGGCCACTCAAACTATAAGGATAAAAGGTGGGAAAAAGGAAAGGAAGTTGGTACCATGGTGGACAATAGAATGTACTGCAGCTATTGAAGAAACAAAATAAAGCCTTTAAAGTATTAAAAAGAAATCATAGCCCTCAGAAATTGAATGAATACAAAAAATTGCAAGCAAAGCTAAGAAGAATTGTTAAAAGTGATTAAAAGAATGAAAGGAATTAAAAGAGTGAATGGATATCCAATATTAAATAATGGAGAAACAACAGCAGGGAAAAATAAAGATAAGGCAGAGATGTTGAGAAAAGTGTTTGTTAGAATTCAGAGTTCTGAAAATATCAGTGTAGTAGGGCGAGAAAAGACAATTCTGGAAAATAAGGAGTTATTGGAAAAAATGGTTGAATCGAATGATTTATTGAATATGTCATTTACAATAATGGAATTGAATAGGGCAGTTTAAAAATATAAATGATCAGCTCCAGGAAAGATCAGATTTGTTATGTAATGGTAAGTCATTTAAGTGAATTTTCTAAAAATATTTGATTGGAAATGAATTTGGGAGGAGGGAGAATTACCAAAAAGTTGGAAAGAAGCTGTGGTTATACCAATTAGAAAGCCAGGAAAAGATCAATCAAAACCAAAAATCTAAAATTATAGACCAAGAGCTTTAACATCCAATATATGTAAAATAATGGAGAGAATGATAAATGAAAGATTGTTATATTATATAGAAAGTAAAGGACTTATATCAAAGTATCAAAGTGGATTTAGGAGAGGGAGGAGTACAATGGATCCATTAATATGTCTAGAGAATGAAATAAGAAAGGCTCAAGTAAATAAAGAGAGTGTTGTAGCAGTATTTTTTTATATTGAAAGAGCGTATGATATGATGTGGAGAGAAGGGTTATTAGTTCAAATTAGAAGAATGGGTATAAATGGTTGTATGTTTAAATGGATTAAAAAAATTTAGAAGGAAGAAAAATACAAGTGAGAATAGGGAAGGAATATTCTGAGAATTTTAACATAAAAAGCACAGTAAGTCCATTATTATTTTCTGTGATGGTCAATGATATGTTTAAGGCCTCTCACCAGAAGAGCACCTAAAAGATTTCTGAGGAGTGTGGACATAAATCCCGCCACATTTTACCTGGAAAGCAAGCCCTTTATAATTTGACCTAATTTGCCTTCCACATTTGGGTATATTCTGAAGAGATTGTAATAACCCCAACCCTAAATTTGACTTGTCCTAAGTGCAATTGCTTTTGTTTCGCCCAATTTTAAATCAAACAACCTCAAACATCCCTACATTAAACCACATTTAGATAATAATGATTCTATTTTTGTGAAAGGGGGATGAATTCATACCCTCTGTACACATAGCCTAGCTTTACATTAACCTGTTTTATTAATGTTTGCAGATGACTAAGACACGGAAACCTGATGCTTACTGGAGGGACATCTGTGTAAAATATGCCCAGGGCCAATACCACTTCTCTACTGGCAAACTTCCAGGGGCCAAGAAGTGGAAAAGGGCCCTGGAGAAAATTGATGCTTGTCCCCTGCAGAACCACACAAAGGATCTGTTCGGGGGAATTAGCCTTCTGTGCTCCTGTGGGTTCCACAAGGTAGGTGAAATGATTTACTGAGTCCTGATAAGCCACTGCAGCATGTGGATTTATTTATTGAACAATATATATCTGCACTATTCTGGAGAAAACTGTGAGTGTAGGATTCCGAGTTGCATGTAGCACAGCCTTGTCAGCCAAGGAGGAGGAGGAAATAGTCCACCGCTACACAGCTCTCCATGCCATGGACAAGAAGCCTTCAAGGTACAAAATAGTAATTATTTTGTGCACCAGAATCAAACATACATTCCATGGGCTGAATGAAGAATATGGATGTCTCTTTCACCATTTAGCTACACCCAGAAGGCTAGGAAGAAAGCGCGGGCATCAGGAGGACCGTGGAGAGCACCGAGGAAGCCGAGTGGCTCTGCTCCTGGACAGCAGGCGGCAGAGAGGTGCTTTCTGTCATTTTGGTTCAATGCAAATCATTGACTAAGAGACAGCACATGTTATTAAGTGTAAATTACTTTATTGCAATCCCTACTGACATTGTCACTTGGTTCTTCGTGGCTTTACAACCTTGTTCACAGTCCAGATCATATCACACTTCTCTCCCACAGACTGTACATGACTCACGGCCAAGCAGCCCGGGACCCCGAAGTCCACAGGGTCAGTGAGTGTGTCTGCCTCAGACTAGTGATGTGTCGGTCGCGAACGATCCGGCTCTAAGATCCGGCTCTTTGAAGTGAACGACAGGAACTGGCTCCACAATGGGAGCCGTTTTGGGATCCTATTTGGGAGCCGTTGTTTTTTTTCTTTCAGTATCTCGCTGTCTCGCTTGTGCTCTGCAAGTGCCACAGAGCCGACAGTTTTGTCCCCACGTCGGTTTTTTTCTCCACTGCCCTCATGGAAGGGTGTGCTCCACACATCTGACTAATCACAAGCAGCTTTCAATTAATAAGGTGACGGGGCTGCTTTTATACTTTTTCGTACTGTGGTGGGTATTTGTATTTAATACAGTGAGTTCTTCATCTCTAGTGGTTCAAAACTTGTGTTGTTCACATGTTTTTTATCCTTCATAGTTTTATACTTGAATTTAATAGCACTGAAAGTGATACTTGTATTATGGTGCCTTTTTGTTATGAAGCTGCTTTAATACTTTTTCGTACTGTGGTGAGTATTTGTAATACAGTGAGTTCTCCATCTCTAGGCCTAGTAGTTCAAAACTGGTGTTGTTCACATGGTCTTTTTTATCCTTCATAGTTTTATACTTTAATTTAATAGAACTGTATTTGATATTTGTATTGTGGCACCTTTTTTGTTATGAAGCTGCTTTGATACGTTTTTGTATTGTGGTGGGTGTTTGTATTTATAACTGTTTAATTTATTTTAAGTTATTTTTGTGGAAGTGGTGCTATTTTGTGATAATTTAATTGGTTATAATAAAACTTTTATTTATAAAGCACTGTTATGCAGCATTTTTACTCATCATAAGTGCTTAACAATGTCAATAATGAAACAAAATGTTATAAAATTAGGTTTAAGCTATTAATAATTAATAATGTAAAAATATATATGGGGAGCCGTTTGGGAGCCGAAAGAGCCGGCTCTCCACAGTAAGAAGAGCCATTAGAGCCGCATCTCGAAAAAGAGCCGAAAATCCCATCAGAGGTGTGTAGCAGAGTGGCGCAGCGGAAGCATGCTGGGCCCATAACCCAGAGGTCAATAGACCAAAACCATCCTCTGCTATGTATACATTTTCAAATCAAACTCGACATCTCTCATTAAAAAAACTGGAAAAGATGATGTAACACTCATAGCATCACAGTTGACACTTGACCAACTCTGAAAACCTTTCTACACACTCTTAATTCAAACTAGTTTGGTGTGCTCACGAGTGTTCTCCAAAGTCCACTTTTCTGATATAAGTAAGAAAAAAGAATTATTGTGTCAAAAGACTGAAATCTTTCACTTTTGTTAAATGGATTAGAGGATCGTTTACCCGATCTCTTTAAGTTGTGTTTTTTATTTTGAATAGTCACGTGGATAAGGCACTGGCCTCCTAAAGCTGGGCATGCACTGTGCAATTTTTGGCCCGATGTCGACAAGACTTTCACTCGTGCGACTATTTTGGAGATCGGACCAAGTTTTGGCTCAATCGTGCGTCTCGCATCGTGTGGTATACATGGGGTAACAACAAACGATTAAGCCCTCCCGACCACCTCCCGATCGTTCGGATGAAAATCAAACTTGTTTGAAATCCCGGTCGCCGCTCGTGAGGCTCTCGCACAGTTGAAGCAGTTGCACGCGGCGATTGACCTCATCCTGTCACACTACGCAGAGCCAAGCAGAATGTGCAGCAAAGAGGTGTTCTTTTGCTGGGGACTGGCCGAGTGCTCCTGCTCAATCGTTTCCAGTTGTTGCTTGGCTCTTTTGATATAAATTATCAGAGCCTGAATTTGTACTTGTTACCTTCAAAGCATCCTCAGGTGACAGGAACTTCATCCTACGAAAGCGGGGGTCAAGGGCAGCAGCAATGATGGCCACATTTTGTCCATTCTCTTTGAAAGCAGACTCAGACTCCCACCTTGCCTTCATCTCTTGGTCTGCAGCAATCTGAAAAGAGTTCACAGAAGCAGACTTGTATGTGGTTTTCTTTGTAGACTTATGGAGACCCTTCGGCAGTGAAGGTAAAACAGATATTGTGACATAGGACTCTCCACTGAGAAAAACAGTGGCCTGTTCGAAAGGCTTGAGGACCTGCTCCAGTTCCTCTAGTAAGATCCACTGATCATTCCTCAAATCCATGTATTGCTTCCCACGCTGTGTAACGTCTGGGTCAGAAAGTGTTGCGACCACCGGCCACCGTTGTTCCAAAAGGCGACTTACCATGTAGTATGAGCTGTTCCATCTTACAGACACATCCTGGAGCAGGGTATGCTCAGCTGTACCCCACTGTTTTTGTTTCTGTTTCAGCTTGCTGCTAGCTGGCTCACTTTTCTTGAAATGCTTCACAAGAGACCGTGCAGCCCCGAGTGTCCTGTCGATCATGGGGTTTTTCTTCAAGGCATGATTTACCACCAACTGAAGCCTATGGCCAGCACAACGATGTGATGCTACCCCATGTTTCTCCTCTAAGATGCAAAGAGCTGCAACAACATTTGCTGCGTTATCATGTACAATCGCCAGTACATCATCTCGAAGGGAGAAATCAAATTTATCTGCCACCATCTCAACCCAAGAGGCAATATTTTCAGCAGAGTGGCGCTCCTCAAGCGGCATTGTAGTTAAGCTAAATGAGGTCAGCTCCCAATTTTCATTAATGAAATGACAGGTGACACCTAAATGTGCCTCAGTGGCCCGACTGGTCCAAGCATCAGTTGTTAGGGATAGTTTGGAAATGCTTTTTTTTTAGTTCACTTTTCACTTTGTCCATGGTAACCATATACTTCTTCTCCATTAAGTCAGTGAAGTGGCGCCTGGATGGAAGGGTGTATCTTGAGTGGACAGTGTTTATCATTTCACTGTAGCCTTCACCTTCAACAATCGCAAGAGGCCTCATGTCCTTCACAATCATAGAGACGATCCTGTTTGTGTACACACTAGCCTCCTGGGGTGTGCAAGGTGCCTGGTTCTTTTTATGAAAAAGGTCCGCCACACTGCTTTGCTTACTCCGGTAAAGGCAAAAAACATAAAGCACATGAATATTCACAGCAACAAATCAAAAATATAGCATCATCCACATCATTGCTGTTATTATGATACATTTTGCTAACAGTAGGCTATACTACAGCCATCTCAGAGGCTCAACTTAAAAAATGATTTATGTAATTTAAATTGCCAACTTGTAATGCGTGTTTACTACTTGGATCTGGTTGCTACTAGATCATGGAATTTCGACAGTCAACAGGTAGACTAGAACTACATAATGGCAGAGCATAAAATCCACCGTCCAGTGTTAGCAAATAGATAACACAGAAGAAACATGTCGGGACTGGTAGCGCTAACAGCTTTAAACTGGCAAGCATGGGACCTGTTCTAGTCATAATTAAAAGACGTAACTTTTACGCCGGGAATATAACTAGACAACAACTCAACAGTCTAACGTAGCGTTTATTCAGAGAGGATCTTGAAATCAACAGAACTTACGGTGTTTTGCTGCCATCCTGACGAGCTCCAGGGTGCTTTCGTTTTAAGTGTTCGTGCATCGCTGATGTACTGCTGTGGTACGCCAAATTAAATTTGCATAGTCTGCAAACAACCACATTGTTAGCAGCATTAAGGGTGAAAAATTCCCAGACTTTGGAAGACCGTGTGCGTGTTTTTTTAGCTATATGCTCTTTAGTGCTCCAACTACTGCTTGCCGCCGCCATCGTTATGAATTCTTCTTCTTCCGTTTTAAACTAAGGCATCTACACCGATTGGCGACTCTGGTGCATATTTACTGCCACCGCTGGACTGGAGTGAGAGTTCATCTAGTAGGTCGTTTGGAACGGGGACTTCAACCAAAGAAAAAAGATTTGCGATGCATAAAACGTGAATTAATCATGTCGACGAATTTATGACGTCGAATAAGTCGACTATTTGACCGAGTTCTAGTGCCAAAGCATGCTGAGCTGTTTGATGAGAGATATTACAATTCTATTGTAACTGGTAATCTTGCTGTATAGCACCTCCTACTTTTCGGTTCAAGTTTGACATAGTCAGCAGTAAGCAGTTCACTCAAGTCTCATCACGCAAAAATACAGAACGCTTGCATCTACCGCCATGAGGGGGCGGTCCAGCTGAAAGCCACGCCCACTGCCAAAAAAAGCCAAGCAGAGTCTCTGTGGCGCAATCGGTTAGCACGAGTTCGGCTGTTAACCGAAAGGTTGGTGGTTCGAGCCCACCCAGGGACTAGTGTGTGTACCAATAAATCTACCGGTCAGCAACCAGTTGTAGGTTTGATAGCAAATCGATAGCTGTACTGGGTAACTTGTCCCACCGAACCCACAACTTATCCTTTAAGTCATTTGGTTGACAAGAGTTAAGGTGCCAAAGAATGCTGAGCTATTTTATGAGAGATATTACAATTGTATTGTAACTGGTGATCTTGCTGTATAGCACCTCCTACTTTTCGGTTCAAGTTTGACATAGATAAGCAGCAGTTCACTCAAGTCTCATCACGCAAAAATACAGAACGCTTGCATCTACCGCCATGAGGGGGCAGTCAAGCTCGAAGCCACGTCCACTGCCAAAAAAAGCCAGGCAGAGTCTCTGCGGCGGAATCGGCCAGCGTGTTCGGCTGTTAACCGAAAAGTTGGTGTTTCAAGCCCACCCAGGGACGGTCTGACTTATGCGTATTATGGGAGTTAACACAAACATTCTGCCGCCAAAACGCTCTCCTTACGCATTATACACGCTACTTGGCAAAATATTTCTCCAAGGGTGACCTGTTAAGTGCAGTGTAATGCATGACTCAACCTGGAGGCTCCTCTATCTTTTGTCAAAATTGCACAAGCAAAGTGAAAAAACAACCTTTTTGTCATATTGCTATGAAAGTCATACACAAACAAGGAAAAATTCAAAAAGGCTGAGAAACCAAATGAGGGCACTTTAGACTAAATTTGACATTAAATCTCTTTCTTTAACAAGTCAGACCAGGAAGTTATTGACTACTTGTTGTGTGCTACTTTACTTGTTACCTACACAGCAGATATCAACCTTATGACAAACATAAAGAAATCGAACACATACTCTAATGAAGGGATGAGAGGTGGTAATGATCGAGGCCACGCCCGCAGACAACTACAGCAAGTCTCTGTGGCGCAATTGGCCAGGGCGTTCGGCTGTTAACCGAAAGATTGGTGGTTCGAGCCCACCCAGGGACGAGTGTGTGTACCAACAAATCTACCTGTCAGCAATCAGTTGTAGGTCTGGTAGCAAATCGATAGCTGTAATGTGTGACTTGTCCTACTGAACCCACAAGTTATCCTTTAAGTCATTTGGTTGACAAGAGTTAAGGTGCCAAAGCATGCTGAGCTGTTTGATGAGAGATATTACAATTGTATTGTAACTGGTAATCTTGCTGTATAGCACCTCCTACTTTTCGGTTCAAGTTTGACATAGATCAGCAGCATTTCACTCAAGTCTCATCACGCAAAAATTCAGAACGCTTGCATCTACCGCCATGAGGGGGCAGTCAAGCTCGAAGCCAGGCCCACTGCCAAAAAAAGGCAGGCAGAGTCTCTGTGGCGCAATTGGTTAGCGCGTTCGGCTGTTAACTGAAAGGTTGGTGGTTCAAGCCCACCCAGGGACGGTCTGACTTATGCATTTTATGGGAGTTAACGCAAACATTCTGCCGCCAAAACGCTCTCCTTATGCATTATACACGCTCCTTGGCAAAGTATTTCTCCAAGAGTGACCTATTAAGTGCAGTGTAATGCATGACTCAACCTGGAGGCTCCTCTATCTTTTGTCAAAATTGCACAAGCAAAGTGAAAAAACAACCTTTTTGTCATATTACTATGAAAGTCATACACAAACAAGGAACAATTCAAAAAGACTGAGAGACCAAATGAGGGCACTTGAGAAAAAATTTGACATTAAATCTCTTTCTTTAATTAAGTCGGACCAGGAAGTTATTGACTACTTGTAGTGTGCTACTTTACTTGTTACCTACACAGCAGATATCAACCTTATGACAAACATAAAGAAATCGAACACACACTCTAATGAAGGGATGAGAGGTGGTATTGATCGAGGCCACGCCCACAGACAGCTACAGCAAGTCTCTGCGGCGCAATCGGCCAGCGCGTTCGGCTGTTAACCGAAAGGTTGGTGGTTCGAGCCCACCCAGGGATGAGTGTGTGTACCAACAAATTTACCGGTCAGCAACCAGTTGTAGGTTTGGTAGCAAATCGATAGCTGTACGGGGTAACTTGTCCCACTGAACCCACAAGTTGACAAGAGTTAAGGTGCCAAAGCATGCTGAGCTATTTGATGAGAGATATCACATTGTATTTTAACTGGTAATAATGCTGTATAGCACCTCCTACTTTTCGGTTCAAGTTTGACATAGATCAGCAGCATTTCACTCAAGTCTCATCACGCAAAAATACAGAACGCTTGCCTCTACCGCCATGAGGGGGCAGTCAAGCTCGAAGCCACGCCCACTGCCAAAAAAAGGCAGGCAGAGTCTCTGTGGCGCAATCGGTTAGCGAGTTAGGCTGTTAACCGAAAGGTTGGTAGTTCAAGCCCACCCAGGGACCTTCTGACTTATGCGTATTACGGGAGTTAACGCAAACATTCTGCCACCAAAACGCTCTCCTTATGCATTATACACGCTCCTTGGCAAAATATTTCTCCAAGGGTGATCTGTTAAGTGCAGTGTAATGCATGACTCAACGAGGAGGCTCCTCTATCTTTAGTCAAAATTGCACAAGCAAAGTGAAAAAACAACCTTTTTGTCATATTGCTATGAAAGTCATACACAAACAAGGAAAAATTCAAAAAGGCTGAGAAACCAAATGACGGCACTTGGGAAAAAATTTTACATTAAATCTCTTTCTTTAACAAGTCAGACCAGGAAGTTATTGACTACTTGTTGTGTGCTACTTTACTTGTTACCTACACAACAGATATCAACCTTATGACAAACATAAAGAAATCGAACACACACTGTAATTGAAGGGATGAGAGGTGGTAATAATTGAGGCCACGCCCACAGACAGCTACAGCAAGTCTCTGTGGCGCAATCGGCCAGCGCGTTCAGCTGTTAACCGAAAGGTTGGTGGTTCGAGCCCACCCAGGGACCAGTGTGTGTACCAACAAATCTAACGGTCAGCAACCAGGGGGGTATTCCTCGAAAGTAGCTAAAGAAAGTCAGGCTATAGCCGGAAAGTGTCGCTTGAACTAGCACCATCTCCCAATTAAGCCTCAAGTTGTTCCACGAAGACATTTTAGCTGCATCTCGTGAGGCTAATCCAAGCAAGGCTTACATAGCCTGGCTAAGTGCGAGTGCACGAGGAACGTAAGAAGCCCTGACGAGTGGATGGTGGAAAAAGGGAGATGGCAGAAAAGGAGAGCAAGACAAGAGCTGTTATTTTTTCGGCAGCAAAAGAAATAATGCTGATGGAGCTGTATGAGGATTTTAAAAGTGTCATCACCAGAAATGGCAATACAGCTGCGATCAATAAAGCGAAGAAACGCCATGGCTAACAAGTGCTGACAGACTAAATGTGTAAGTTATGAAAGTCCTCATGTATTTATGCTCTCCTCTTTGTGTTATAATTTGTTTACATAAAGCATGTTGAATTGTCTCTGTTTGAGATGTACAGCACAAATATACTGGCCCTGCTCACTTTATTAATAACGCAATAATCGACACGCATCATCATACTTTGTGACTATATTATCGTGAGTGTGTGACCCACATTTTTCACTGTTACATCTCAACAGGAGCAATCTTAACAGCCAAAAGCGTACATGGCAGCAGGTGAAGGTAAAGTACAGGAAAATATTTCTCTCGCTATTTAATTTTTTTTTATTGGCGGTTGGCAAACAACTTAAAGCAGCATTACCGCCACCAACTGGTAAGGAGTGTGGAGCTCATGACAATTATATATACCTATTTATATATACCAATATATATATATATATATATATATATATATATATATATATACACCCATACACTCATATACACCCATATCCACATATACACCCTTATATCTACATATTCCTACACTTTTACATAGTCCCTACTCATATACACTTATTTATATACTTTATATATACTAAATTCTATTATATAACCTACACCGTTTTAAATAATAAAAAATGACCTGATATCCTCTGTTTCCTGATTCTTTTTGCAATAAATCTACTATATCCAATTTCATTTTCATCCTACTAAGATTTCTAATTAAATTATTTCTCTGAGCCTGATAATTCCTAAAACATAATATAACATGTTCAATTGTCTCATCTTCCCCACACTCATATTTCCCTGACTGATATTTTCCTATCATATATAGGTTTTTATTCAATCCATTATGTCCTTTTCGAAGTCTTGTTATAATTGTCTCTTCTCTCCTACTTCTTTCTGTTCTTCTCATTTCCCTATTTTCGGTTGTATTTTATACAACCAACGTCCTTTTCTTTCTTCCTCCCATAACTTTTGCCATCTCTCTTCAAATTTTTTTTTTATAATACCCTTTACCTCTTTTACACTCAGTCTTACATTAATATCAATCATTACTTGTTTTACACTCTGTTTAGCCATTCCATCTGCCATTTCATTTCCCTCAACTCCATAATGCGCTGGTACCCATATAAAATTTACTGTAAGCCCCATCATATTAATCCTATAAAGAGTTTGTTCTATTTCAATTAATATATCTGGTCTACTATCCGCCCCCCATCTCCATAATGTTTGTTCTGATCTGGTCGATTTCTGCCCGCATTGCTTTTGTAGTATTGGCGACTTCTGACCGCATTCCTTGCAGTTCCGATTTAAGTGTGTTGAAGTCATCCGCCAGCGCATTTTTGAGTTCATTCCTTATGATTTTAGAAAAGATAAGACCTCCTCTTTGATAGCTTCAGCGGTCATGTCTGAGTTTTTTGGCCGAGTGGGTGTGGGCTGGTTCGGTACACCTGGCGTTTGTCTCGTGGTAGGTCGTGACCTATTAGCATTAGCTTTGCCGCCGTATTTGTTTTTTTGGAACTTTTCTGCCATTCAAATCGTCGCTCTGCGTGCTGTTAGACCGTTTGCCTCCCTGTGTTGTCTTTTGCAAACGTTTAGGCTGAGTTTCACATATATTTAGCTGTTTTCATAAAAAAATATTGTTGATTCTGCAGGAGCTCTGAAAAATGCTGCCTACTCCATGTCTGCTCACGCCATATATTGTAGTGAATGGTCTGAAGCGATGCGTCTGCATAAAGTTGTGCATAGATTCAGCTGGCTCGTGTTCCGATTGAAAAGGTTTACAAAGTTAAGATGCTATCTTTCAGATGCGACTTCTCAGAAACGGCAAAGACGGCTTCCATTTGTGTTTAGAGCTGTAACAAAATCCGGGTTATCCGGTTTTCAACCCGGATAAATACGTCACCCGGGCAGACCGGATGGTGGCATGCATTTGTTCTGGGGAACGCTGTGACGCTTTGACGCTTTGCGGTAAGACGTGTTGCATCACTTCCTGTTACCTTGCTTGTGCACTGTGAAATTTCTTGCTCCGCTTGGAGTACTGATAATCACTTTATTTCGATCTATAACTTACACAATTTTGCATAGTTAAACTCTATAGCTTACCATTCTGTTCTAACACACTCCTACAGATCTTTAATCTTTATTCTCACTTTTTAACGGTGGTCTGGTTCTCTAGCGTAGCATGGCTACTAGTTCTCTCCCTCCATCTCCTGCTTTCACCTGCTCCGTGTGTCCGATGTTTAGTTACTCCTCTGCCTCCTTTAGCGATAATGGTACATGTAACAAATGTAGTCTTTTTGTAGTTTTGGAGGCGAGGTTATCTGAATTGGAAGCTCGGCTCTGCACTGTTGAAAATCAACCGATAGCGAGCCAGGTCCCTTTAGCCAGTGTGGAGCCACCTATCGTAGCTAGCTCAATTAGCCTCCCCCTAGCAGAACCTGAGCAGCCAGGATTACAAAGTGGCTGGGTGACTGTCAGGAAGAGGCATAGCTCTAAAGTCAAGCCCGTTGTTCACCATCGACCTGTCCACGCTTCTAACAGATTTTCCCCACTCAGCGACACACCTGCTGAGGAAAAAACCCTGGTAACTGGCAGCTCCATAGTCAGAAACGTGGCATTAGAGACACCAGCGGCCATAGTCAAATGCATTCCAGGGGCCAGAGCGGGCAACATAGAGTCCTATTTAAAACTGCTGGCTAAGGATAAACGTAAATATGGTAAAATAGTTATTCACGTCGGCGTTAATGACACCCGGTTACGCCAATCGGAGGTCACTAAAATTAATGTTGCATCGGTGTGTGATTTTGCCAAAACAATGTCGGACTCCGTAGTTTTCTCTGGACCCCTGCCAAATCTGACCAGTGATGACATGTTTAGCCGCATGTCGTCCTACAATCGCTGGTTGTCTTGATGGTGTCCAGCAAACAACGTGGGCTACAGAGATAATTGGCAATCTTTCTGGAGAAAACCTGGTCTGATGAGGAGAGACGGCATACATCCCACTTTGGAAGGAGCAGCTCTCATTTCTAGAAATATGGATGAATTTATTTGCCACCCTAAAACATGACAACACAGGGTTCAGACCAGGATGCAGAGTTGTAGTCTTACACACTTCTCTGCAACTTCCCACCTACTGCTACCCACCCAATCGATTAACACAAAAGGAGCAAATCCTCTTGTGCAAAAAGAAATGATTAACACAAAAACTTTAACTGAACAAAAACATCAAACTATTAAATGTGGTTTGCTGAATATCAGATCTCTCCTTTCGAAGTCTCTGTTAGTGAATGAGTTGATGTGTGATCATCATATTGATATATTTTGTCTTACAGAAACCTGGCTGCAGCAGGAGGATCATGTTAGCATTAATGAAGCAACTCCCTCTGACTGTTTAAATGTTCACGTTCCTGGAACCACAGGCAGAGGAGGAGGAGTGGCAGCTATCTTCAGATCAGGGTTACTAATCAGTCCCAGACCCAAGATTAGTTTGAGCTCTTTTGAATATCTGATTCTCAGTTTTTCCCACGCAAAGTGGAAATCCCAGAAACCTCTTGTGTTTGTTGTTGTGTATCGTCCACCTGGCCCTTATTCTGAGTTTCTGTCTGAATTCTCAGAGTTTTTATCCTAGTTAGTGCTGAGTACAGATAAAGTCATTGTAGTGGGTGACTTTAATATTCATGTAGATGTTGAAAATGACAGCCTGAATATGAACTTTAATTCTATATTGGACTCTATTGGATTTTCTCAGAGTGTTCACAGACCGACTCACTGCCTTAATCACACCCTTGATCTTGTTCTGACTTATGGCATTGAGAGTGAACAGTTAACTGTGTTCCCTCATAACCCTGTCTTATCTGACCATTTTCTGATAACCTTTGAGTTTACATTACTTGACTATACAGTTTCTGAGAAGAAATTTACGTATAGAAGGTGCCTATCAGAGGATGCTGTAACCAGATTTAAAGAATTAATTCCATCATCCTTTTCTTCACTGCCATGTGCAGATATGACAGAGGACGACTACCTAAACTTTACTCCAGCAACACTTGACTCTCTTGTTGACAGCACTATAGTTTCAATGCGTACAGCACTGGACAATGTTGCCCCTCTGAAAAGGAAGGTAATCAGTCAGAAGAGGTTGGCTCCTTGGTATAATTCACAGCTGCGTGCTTTAAAGCAGACTGCAAGAAAGCTGGAGAGACAGTGGCGTTCCTCTAATTTAGAAGAGTCTCAGTTAGTCTGGAAAGATAGTTTAATAACGTATAAGAAAGCCCTTCGTAAAGCTAGAACTGCTTATTATTCATCATTGATAGAAGAGAATAAGAACAATCCCAGGTTTCTTTTCAGCACTGTAGCCAGTCTGACAAAGAGTCCGAGCTCTGCTGAGCCAGTTATTCCTTTAACTCTCAGCAGTGATGATTTCATGAGCTTCTTTATTAATAAAATTGTTTCTATCAGAGAGAAGATTGATGGAGTCCTTCCCACTATTATCAGTGATGTATCATCATGTACAGCAGCTTTAGAAGTATCTTTAGAACCTGATTTGTATTTAGACGGCTTCTGCCCAGTTGATCTCTCTGAACTAACAACAGCAATAGTCTCTTCTAAACCATCAACTTGTGTTTTAGACCCAATCCCAACCAGACTGTTCAAGGAGGTTTTCCCATTAATTGACACTTCCATATTGGATTTGATCAATCTGTCTTTGTTGACAGGATATGTACCTCAGACTTTTAAGGTTGCTGTAATTAAACCTTTACTTAAAAAACCTACTCTTGATTCAGAGGTGTTGGCTCATTATAGACCTATATCCAATCTCCCTTTTATGTCTAAAGTTCTTGAAAAAATAGTTGCAGCTCAGCTTTGTGATCATTTACACAGAAATAATCTGTTTGAAGAGTTTCAGTCAGGATTCAGAGTGCATCATAGCACAGAAACGGCACTGCTGAAAGTTACCAATGATCTCCTCTTAGCCTCTGATAGCAGACTTGTGTCTGTGCTTGTCCTGTTGGATCTCAGTGCTGCATTTGATACGGTCGATCACAGTATCTTATTACAGAGACTTGAACATGTTATTGGGATTAAAGGAACTGCATTAGGCTGGTTTAAGTCATATTTATCTGATAGATTTCAGTTTGTTCTTGTAAATGAAGAATCTTCCTCACACACCAGAGTAAGTCATGGAGTTCCTCAGGGTTCTGTGCTTGGACTGATTCTTTTCACTTTATATATGCTTCCATTAGGTATCATTATTAGACAGCATAGCATAAATTTCCATTGCTATGCTGATGATACTCAGCTGTACTTATCTATAAAACCAGATGAACCCAATAGGTTGGTCAGACTACAAGCATGTCTTAAAGACATAAAGACCTGGATGACTCAGAACTGTCTGCTTCTAAATTCAGACAAAACTGAAGTCGTTATCTTTGGACCTGAGCACTTCAGGGAGAAATTGTCTAGCTATATAGTTACTCTAGATGGTATTTCCTTGGCTTCTAGTTCTACAGTGAGGAACCTTGAAGTTATTTTTGACCAGAACTTATCATTTGACTCGCATATAAAACAGGTTTCTAGGACTGCTTTCTTTCATCTTCGTAATATTGTTAAAATCAGGAACATCTTGTCTCAGAGTGATGCAGAAAAACTAGTTCATGCATTTGTTACTTCAAGATTGGACTACTGTAATTCTTTATTATTGGGCTTTCCCACATATTCTCTGAAAAGCCTTCAGCTGATCCAAAATGC
This sequence comes from Odontesthes bonariensis, assembly GCF_027942865.1. Classification (NCBI taxonomy): domain Eukaryota; kingdom Metazoa; phylum Chordata; class Actinopteri; order Atheriniformes; family Atherinopsidae; genus Odontesthes; species Odontesthes bonariensis. Next base: position 24,039,878 of record NC_134513.1, on the reverse strand, counting down.
TGCAGCCAGAGTTCTGATGAGAACTAACAGGATAGATCATATTTCTCCAGTTTTAGCTTCTCTTCATTGGCTCCCTGTTAAATTCAGAATAGAATTTAAGATTCTTCTCCTTACATATAAAGCTCTTAATGACCGAGCTCCATCATATCTTAAGGATCTCATTGTAAGATATTTTCCTAACAGAGCACTTCGTTCCCAAACTGCAGGTTTACTTGAGGTTCCCAGAGTTTCTAAAAGTAGAATGGGAGGCAGAGCCTTCAGTTATCAGGCCCCTCTCTTGTGGAATAAGCTGCCAGTAAATGTCCGGGAAGCAGACACCCTTTCCACTTTTAAGACCAGGCTTAAAACTTTCCTTTTTTATAAAGCTTATAGTTAGGGATGGCTCAGGTGATCCTGAAACATCCCATAGTTAAGCTGCTATAGGCCTAGACTGCTGGGGGGCCTCATCTATCACACCTTTCCTCACTTTACTCTCTTTATGTATATGTGATATTATTGTGGTCATTAACTCGTGTTTCCCTGTTCCAACAGATATCCTTTGAATGGTGTTACAGTGCCGCTGCCGCGGCCCCCTACCCCCCCCCCCTTCTTGTCTTCTCAAACCCCAGCTGGTCGAGGCGGATGGCCACCCTTCCTGAGTCTGGTTCTGTCCAAGGCTTCTGAGGGACTGTGCTGGTCAACTAGCAGTCCCTCTTCAGAGTCTCTTTAATATGAGCATTCAGATGGAAAAAGTCCCGGTGCTGTGGAAAACTTCTTGTCTCATACCGGTGCCCAAATTAGGGCATATGTGCCTGGTTCATATGTGAGAGTCATGTTCTTTGACTTCTCCAGTGCCTTCAACACCATACAGCCTCCCATACTGAAAGACAAGCTGCTCGGTATGGGTGTGGCCCCCTCCCTGACATCATGGATTAGCTGCTGCAGTGAGAGGCTCATCTCTCTGCGCTGCAGGACTGAGAGGTTCAGAAGGTCCTTTGTTCCCACAGCCATAAGGCTTTATAACAGTGACTGCTAAGTTCTTCTCAAATTGATTGATTGATTTTTATTTATTTGTTTATTTTGCCATTTAGGCATTTATTATTATTTAGTTCGTGGTAGAATTATTATTGTTGTTTTATTGTTGTTAATTCAATCATTGTAAATATTTAAAAAGAATTTTGCTACTTGACGAATTTGAATTTCCCCCATTGGGGGATAAATAAAGTATTATTCTATTCTATTCTATTCTATTCTATTCTATTCGCAAGAATGATGCCTGGGCCCGCCGACAGTATCACTAAATTTCCCTTTAAGCGGTCAGAATGGCCGAGCGGCCGAGAGCACTGGGCAGGTTTTGGGAATCCCCAACATTACATCTCCACTGGGATGATTTTCTTAGGATTCATTGCATTAAGGCTTTAACACTGCACGAAAAGAGGGATTTGTGTCACTGTGGACGGCAGTGAACATCCGCGAATTTGCCTAATTTTCGGACGCACCTGGGCGCTTGCAGGCAGACAAACTTTAAGTTTGTTGAGCGAGAAAATCGTCGGAAACGAACCCGACTCGCGGCGGGCTCTCACAGCGGGGTGCTAATGGCCCAGCGATTAGCACCCCGCTGTGAGAGTGCCTGGACCTCTCACTGGCCTCGCTGGTATTGGACGAAAAAGGCACGTGATTACATGAAAAAGCTCCTGTAAAGCTGACCGCCCATTGGCCAATAAGGTTAATATATGCATACTTTATATGGGCATATCACTCAGCAATTATGATTAATAATTGTGATTATGATTACTAATATTCCTGGGATGTTTGTGTACTTCATATATTCACGTCATTCTTATAAGCTGCACTATGACTAGGCTAATGCAGGCATGAATGACGTGAATCTATTGAGGAAACTTTTTTTTTTTTTAAAGCGCTTTTATTGCCATACCACACAATGTACATAGCTTACATTGTAATAAGAACCATATTGATAATAAAGAATTGAAAACTATATACACACACACTGCTGTAGCCTACAATATACACAATAAGCCTAAACGCCGCCGTTTGGAATCCGCATTCTTCGCATTACTCCGGTCCCTGCAGGGTCTGCGGAGTTGTCAGACGTCCTCATCCTGGATCAGAAGCTGGCTTCTGGGAGCTGTTGGAATAACCAATAAATAATCAAAACATAGTCTATCCATGCACAGCATATTGACAACTTGTCTATAAAGTAACGAAAGTCATATTGACAGCGTATATGTTCTTACTCTCTTCCACTCTTCTGTGGTGAGACTGTGAGTATTTCGGGTTGGCTTCAAGACGCGCCTGTAGCACAGCACACAGGTCCGTCACGCAGCTAAAAAACAACAACAAGAGGAATGAATAAAATGACCAGTGCTTAAAAGTATCAGTGCCAGCCGTGGTAAAAGCCAGCGCCGCTCACCCTCGATAGTGTCCCCGTCTGCCTCTCTGAAGTTCGGACTGTTTGACACCGCCTCCTTCAAGCGACTCGTTACATCCATATTGTGAGGTGACAGTAGCCTGTAAAAACAACAGGCCTATGGTCAATAAAAAAAACCTGCATTGACGTAACGTAACATCGGGTCCAACTTGATATTGGGAGAACATTCACTTATTCTTACCCTTGACCTGGATTATAATGCCACGGTGAGTTATGCAGGCGGCGAACTGCTTCCTATAAATTGAAAACACGAAATTCATTTTTTTAAAGAAAGCAACTCACACTGGTTTTCACGTGATGGACACAATTAAGTTGAGTTTAGCCTAAAGCCACAGTCAATAACCTACTCTTACCGCGATTTTCGGATTCTGTATCCGCCTTCTCTTGGGGGTGCGCTCTTCAACTTCTCTGGAATGTAACTTCAGTCCGTTCTCGACGGCCATCTTGCCTCCAACCTAGCGAATCTCTGGTCGATTCCCTCCAGAACCCTCTCCACGACCGTATCCACAGTGCTGGCCACCATACGAGACATCCCGGTCATAGCATTCAACAGGACTTTCATTTGATCTGCCTGTAAGCAAGTGAGTAAGTAAGTTTAATATACAGCACATTTAAAATCAGCGAGAACTGTCCCAAGTGCTGTACAGTGTCAACAAGACTAAAATTAAACAATCAAATGGTCATGTGCAAGTAAAAAAAACCACACAAACCTGTAGACCCGCAGAGAGTTGCTGGGAGTTGAAAGCTAGTCGTCTTCCAGCCCATTGTATTCCGCATACCAGGGCAGTTTTCAGCGATTTCTGTCTGCCTTTCTGCCGCTAGATCTGCTCCTTAAACTTTTTGTTTACACTGCACGACACAATGTTTCTCATACGTGATTCAACGAGAGCTTATGCGAGCCGTTAAGCTCCACCAATCATATGCGTATACGTCATTACACGTCATTACACGGAATACTCGCGAGACAACCTCCCGTCCTTTTGCTATTTAATGTTGTCTGACCACAGCTGGCAATTTGCACTGTTTTGACACAAAAATGGACTCTGCCAGGACAAAGAAAAGACCTCGGCGATATTGTGACCATTGTGACACCGAATTAAGCCATACACAATAAAACACTGAGCGCACTACTGCACATTATGTATACAGGCCAGATTTCTATAGTTTTATTTCTATATTTCTATTTTATTTAAGAAACCTTTTAGAATATTGCTGTTGCATGCTTATTTTATCTTTATCTTATCTTTATTATTATACATTTGGACATCCAGTGCGGGCAACAAAGAAAAGAATTTCATTGTTCAGGGAAACACGTTTCTAACTGCACATATGACAATAAACCTTTGAAACCTTGAATCCTTGAATTTTGCCCACAAAAAGCGGTTACAAAAGAGGTGTTTGGGAGAAAAAAAAACAGATATGCATCACCTGTCACCAGCAGACAGCGTGTACCTCTTCTTTTTCAAGACAACACAGCAACAAACTTGGCTGGAGTTGGAGGTGATAGTGAATGTGTAGAAACAGGCCTGCCCACCCCCCACCTCACCTCACCCCACCCCACTTGAAAATGACTGTGGCAGCTCCTGACCTGATCACTGGCATTTACATATTAAAGGCTCTCCTAAGTAGGGGAGGGGAGGGGGGCATGGGGGAGCAGTTGCCAGGTCAATTTGCGACAATTTGGGCCAAGTTTTCACTTTTACCACCGCAAATGCAGGGGCTTAACGTATGTAAGGGGCCACATACATCCGCAAATCCCTCTTTTCATGCAGTGCAATATACCCTCACATTGTCCAGCGCAAAAGTCCAGCCTTTTTGTTTGGTTCTTTTTTTGTCAGGTCTATCCACCCATTCATTTGGCACACGATTTTCATCCTCTGTTGTTAGGATGTTTATACTTTGGGTGTGGCGGTGTGTGAAAACCCTCCCTTAGAAGAGCTAAAAAACACAGAACATATGCGGCCTTGGCGACTCATTGAAAAGGCACTATTTCTCATTGGGGCCTGTTTGATACTTTGACCCCTTTTATGCTCTTTAAATGGGCAGACCTTCTGCATTTGTGCTGTTTGATTCTTTCAGACCTTTGATACGGGACAGAGGCCTGTAGACAAAATTATTTTTTTAAAAGTTTAAGAAATCTAAGTTGAAAGTGGGATCTTTTTTCAGCAATGCAAACAAATACGGTCGGGGGGTTGCCGTGAGCCGGATTCGAACCAGGGTTGCTGCGACCACAACGCAGAGTACTAACCACTATACGATCACGGCCGGTTGTGGGGTGTTGTCTTGTGTGGCTTTGATGTGATCCGAAACGCCTTCGTATCCCAAGGATAGCATATGTAGCTCTGCGGCATGTGGCTGGCAGGCATGTTTTTTTTTGTGTTTGTAGCAAAATCATTGACAGCAGAGATAAAGAGGAAGACGAGCTTTCCTTACGGTGTGGGGTCAGCCACATGTGTTGCAAGACGACACACTGTGAGGCATCTTTGGGGCGTAAGTGAGCTGGGATACCCAGGGAGTAGAAGGTTTAAAGCGATCCTGTTCTATAGCAGTGGGAGAAGTGAGAGACTAAAACCAGCGTACCGAGCTAGCCAGGAGTTGAACCTAGAATCTTCTGATCCTTAATCAGACACTTTATCCAATGCACCACTAGCCCTTAGCAAATCTGATAGAGAGTGGAACAGTCTTTCGTAAAACAGCATATTCCAAAAGCTTTGAAAGGATTGACGGAGTTGGCCAAAAGAGCCTCTGTATAAAAGCTTGGCACATCCTTCGAGCCGGAATTGAACCAGCGACCTAAGGATAACTGTTGTTGGGCACCTACAGTCCTCCGCTCTACCAACTGAGCTATCGAAGGGAGCAAAGCCTGCAACCTTTTCATGAATCCTGTATGAATGCATGTAACCAGGCTTAAGATGCGTATCATGGGACACCTGCAGTTCTCTGCTGTACCAAATGAGTTATGGAAGGGAGCCAGGGGCTTGGGCCTGTTTATCAGTTAAATAAACACAAAAAGTGATGAGAAACCATCAGTTTCAGATGCGTTTCAGATCAAATCAGCCTCAGTTTCTATCATGCATTTAGTCGTTACAACAACATATCTGGCATCTATCTGGGAAAGTCTCCACATCGTCCAACACAGATGTTGATCCTCAATATACCCTCACATTGTCCAGCGCAAAAGTCCAGCCTTTTTGTTTTGGTTCTTTTTTGTCAGGTCTATCCATCCATTCATTTGGCACACGATTTTCATCTTCTGTTGTTAGGATGTTTATACTTTGGGTGTGGCGGTGTGTGAAAACCCTCCCTTTAGAAGAGCTAAAAAACACAGAACATATGCGGCCTTGGCGACTCATTAAAAAGGCACTATTTCTCATTGGGGCCTGTTTGATACTTTGACCCCTTTTATGCTCTTTAAATGGGTAGACCTTCTGCATGGGAGAAGTGAGAGACTAAAACCAGCGTGCCGAGCTAGCCAGGAGTTGAACCTAGAATCTTCTGATCCTTAATCAGACGCTTTATCCATTGCGCCACTAGCCCTTAGCAAATCTGATAGAGAGTGGGACAGTCTTTCGTAAAACAGCATATTCCAAAAGCTTTGAAAGGATTGACGGAGTTGGCCAAAAGAGCCTCTGTATACAAAAGCTTGGCACATCCTTCGAGCCAGAATTGAACCAGCGACCTAAGGATAACTGTTGTTGGGCACCTACAGTCCTCCGCTCTACCAACTGAGCTATCGAAGGGACCAAAGCCAACATTCTTTTCATGAATCCTGTATGAATGCATGTAACCAGGCTTAAGATGCGTATCATCAGAGGGGAACCCTCAGGGCCTTCTACGCCTTCAGAGAAGGCCTTAAAAAATTCGGAACAAAAACATATTAGTATTAAATAATAATGTATGTATACATAAAAAAAACTCAATCACTCTCAATTAATTTAATACATTTAATACTACATTCTCGCTTATCTATGTTCCAAAGTTAAGTTTACTGTCAAATTCACATCGGCAATGAAAGGGTTACTGTCCTGAAACATACTATCCAATCAGAATCGTCCATCTCTATCGAAGCAAGATTTCACGCATCTCGGGGAAGGCCAAGCTATATGTTCTGGTTTGGAGAGTGATGGGAAAATTGACCAATCACGGTTTGATTTGAAGTGGGCGGGACAAAAAAAAAAAAAAAAGATCGTAGGCCTTCGTGAAGTCCGAAAAGCGTGCAGCCCCAGTTTAGCATTAGAGTAGGCTCTCTTGCATCCACACCCCAGTCCAGCAGGTGGCGGTAATGCACCTTTTTCGTTAAGCTGCCAACCTCCAGAATAACCCAAGAAGATTGTTTTTTTTTATTTTTAAAAACACAACTTTATTTACATTTAATTACTGAAAGCCACAGCGGTAACGACAGCTCAGTCAATAAATCAGGTCAAAAAGGATGCAAATAACATTGTCAACGACAGCGAAGGCAACAAAGTAATTAAAAAAGGATGCAAATCATAATTTTCCGTGAGCTACTCGGCACAAAAGCTCTTTGTAAGCCCACTGCTGTACAAAAACATCCAGGTTCCCGGTGAGCCTGTGGAAACAAAACTCCAGTTTTAACCTGGCCTTCACATGGAACTTCCACAGAGTTTCTGGGGCAAGGGTCGGCTCACCCTTCAGCTTGTAAATCAAATAAAGATGGGTGCAGTAAAAAGAACATCAAAAACATGAGTGAAAACACTAAAGAAACTGGTTAATCTGCTGCACTCAGTGAAAACGTGGAAGAGGGTTTCGGGCAGGTTACAGAAAGGACAAACTTTGATAACACTGGGACTAAACTTAGATAAAAAGGCGTTTGTCGCGATGGCGCCATGTAGAAGTCGCCACTGGAGATCCCCTGTTCTCTTTTTCAGAGGTGGTTTGTACAGGACCCTCCATTGTGGGCTCAGCCCACCCAGCCTCCCGGTCCACACACACTCTGCCCTGTCGCACAGGCCCTTCTGGTTGATGGCTTTAACGCAGTACATGTACAGAGCTTTCTTATCTGCCGAGTGCAGGCTCAGCTTCACCGCACTGCAGGACATCAGCAGAGGCCCGCTCAGCTCTGCCAACCCAGGCCTCAGGTGGATGTCAGGGTACAGGTCCCTGGGGTCAGGTTCCGCCTCTCCCCTGCCGTATGCGAGGAGAAGGCCCCTCTCCTTCTCCGTCAGCCTCGCCCTCCACAGCTCCAGGCACCTCTCCACCAGGCGGAGGGAACGCACCCCCAAAGCAGAGCCCAGAGCCCGGCTGTCCGTGAGTGCTGGACCTGCAACACTCTCCAGCTGATGCAGGCAGACGACCTTTGACCTGCAGAGCGCCCCCTGCAGACCAGGCACAGCACTGCAGCAGACGTCCAGCCTGGCACCGCAGATCAGAGGCTCCTGTAACAGCCAGTGCAGAGAGTTACACTTCTCACTTCTTCGAGTGTGGAACAGCGCCCAGGACTTAAAAGCACCACGATGAAAAAGGAGGCAACCCACTTAACTTTAGGGAATTAAAATCAGTAGAAAACAGAGCAGCATCCAGCCCCAGGTCGTAAACACGCCTGAGTATGCAGCTGGCCACGTCCCTCCACACCAGATCCTCCGGTCCAGTCAAATAACGCTGAAAGAACCGGAGTCTGAAGGTGGCTGTCTTACTGGCCAGGTGGACCAGGCCCTGGCCCCCCTCGTCTCTGGATAAAAACAAAACAGACTGAGGCCCCCAATGAAACCTATCCCAGAAAAAGGTGACCATCTTGGTCTGAATCTGGGCCAGCAGTCCAGGTGGAGGGTCCAGACAGGCCAACCGGTGCCACAATAAGGAGGCCACCAGGTTATTTAAAACCGGGACCCTCCCCCTGAAGGACATTTGCGAGCGGAGCCACCGCCACTTAGCTAGCTTGCTCTCAACCTGGTCTAAAACAGCATCCCAATTCTTTCGTACAATGTCGTTGCTCCCTAAATAAACACCGAGATATTTGAAGCCGTCCCTTTTCCAGGTCAGGCTTTGGGGGAGAACAGGGAGGCCTTCGCGCCACTCGCCAACAGCCAGGGCCTCGCTCTTCCTCCAGTTCACCCTCGCAGAACACACAACAGAAAACTTAGCGATGATGGAGTCTAAAACACACACATCCTGTTGGTCCTTAATAAAAACAACGACATCGTCGGCGTAAGCCGATAAAACAACGCTGCTGTTAAAACCAGGTAAAAACAGGCCTCGGACAGACGAACGTATCATGTGTAGGAGGGGTTCCAGGGAGAGCGCATAGAGCATCCCAGACAGGGCGCAGCCCTGCCGGACGCCTCTATGCACCCAAAAAGGAGCACACAGGCTACCGTTAACCTTCAGCACACTCTCAATGTCACTGTACAGCACCTTGATCTTGGCTATGAAACCAGCGCTGAACCCAAACCCTCTCCATGACCTTCCAGAGGAAGTCGTGTTCAACGCGGTCAAAAGCCTTTTCTTGATCCAGTGATTTCAATCCTGTGTTCAAGCCTAATGAACGGGAGACCTCCAAAACGTCCCGAATGAGGTAGATGTTATCTACCATAGACCTGCCGGGCACACAGTACGTCTGGTCCCGGTGGAGAGCCTGCTCCATGGCTCCTCTCAGCCTATTGGCTAAGACCTTGGACAGGAGCTTATAGTCGGTGCAGAGCAGAGAGACGGGACGCCAGTTCCTCACGTCCTGCAGGTTGCCTTTCTTAGGTAACAGAGTGATGACGGCTCTCCGGCACGAGACTGGCAGTGACCCAGACATCAGGCTTTCATTAAAGATATCTAAAAGATCGTGGGCAAAGATTTATAAAACTCAGCCGTGAGCCCGTCGATGCCCTGAGCTTTCCTCCCCTGCATGCTCTGCAGAGCTGCCAGCAGCTCCTGAGGAGCCAGAGGCCTGTCCAGCAGGGAGTTGAGCTCCTCAGACAGCTGAGGAAGGCCAGCACAGACCTCGTCCATCAGCACGTCATTTTCGTTAAAATCACTCTGATACAGTGAGGAATAAAACCCAGCAGCCCTCTCTCTGATTAGGCCGGGCTCCGTCAGCACCTGCCCCGTCTCAGAGAGCAGGGAGTGGATCTGTCTGCTCTGCCCTTTCTTCTTCTCCAGCCCGAAGAAGTAGCTCGTTGGAGCGTCCATCTCCGTGATGTGCTGGAGCCGGGACCGGACCAGCGCACCCTGTACTTTAGTGTCCAGCAGGTTGGCCAAAGCCATCTTTTTAGTCTTGAGGATTCCAATATATCCTCGATTTCCTGTGGACTCACTTGCACACTCGAGATCCACAATATCAGTCTCCAGATCCCTGACAGATCTGGTGATGTCACGTGTGACATTGAGCGTGTGCTGTTGACATAAAAGCTTGATTTGCACTTTGCCATGGTCCCACCACTGCCTCAAGCTGACAAACTCGTGTTTCCTCTGCCTAAAATCACTCCAGAAGAAACTAAAAGCCTCCCTGAAAGATTTGGCGACAGCTAAAACCGAGTTAAAATGCCAATAGGCGCTTTTGGGTAAAATATGTTTTATAAAACCTGACATAAAACCAAAGAGTGATCAGTAAAACCAACTGGTAAAATCACACACTGTTTTAAAACACCAACTCTATGATTAAAAATCTAAAAACGATCGAGTCTAGCTGAGGAGATCCTGTTCTCACTGACGTGGGACCATGTGTACTGTCGGCAGCCCGTGTGCATCCTTCTCCACACGTCCACCAGGCCATGGGAGGAGACCAGCTGCCCCAAGGCATGCTGGGATGCTGGATGAGGCTCTGCATGGTTTCGGTCTAAAACTTAATTAACAGTACAATTAAAATCCCCCCCACGAATAAAAAAATCCTCCTGGCTGCAGCCATTTAAAATGTCATTCATGTTCTCAAAGAAGTGTTTTCTCTCTGCACTGTTGTTAGGAGCGTAGATGTTAATAAAAACCACCTTAAAATGCTCAAAGTGAGCTGTGACCAAGAGGCACCTCCCCGCCACAACATGCTGAACATCCAGATGAGTAGGAGTGAAGCCTCTGGAGAACAGGAAACCTACTCCACCACTGCGGGTGGTGTTGTGGCTCAGCACCAGCTCCCCTCCCCACTCTCTGCTCCACTCCGCCTCATTCCCAGGGTCGCTGTGAGTTTCCTGAAGGAACAACACATCAATGTGTTTCATCCTGGCCATCTCAAACACAACAGCCCGTTTTGTCATCTCTCTGGCACCGTTTAAATTAAGACTGCCAATATTGAACCCATCCATGGGAAAGGAGAAGTGGAAAAACAGACCAAGAACAGACAATAAGAAAATCAGAGATAGAAGCTGTGAGTACATCATTAAAAGCCGAGTTGTTTACGGACTTTGCTCATGTGTTTCTTCAGCCTGAACAGTTCCTGGTCTGTCAGGTCTGACTCAGCTCTGTGTTTAATGGTGTAGCTGGCTGAACGGTAGAAACCCTGCAGGTCAGGGAAGTGCTGCTCCAACAGCAGACCCTTCATCCCCTTGGTCAATTGTAAAAAGGATTTCAGTTCCTCAGCAGGATACACTGGAGCAGCCTGCTGGCTGTGGGACATCATACTGCAGTCAGACACCCCCCCCTCACTGGCACTGCTGTCAGACACAGCCGCTCTGCCCCCTGCAGCACCCAGCCTGTCCGCCAGTCGCCCAGCCTTGCCACCAACCACCACAGTAATCACCTTTCTTTTCTTACTGGCAGTTTGCTCGGAGGAGAGCCACCCACAGCCTCACAGGCCTCCATCTCTCCAGCCTCACAGCCTCCATCTCTCCAGCCTCACAGGCCTCCATCTCTCCAGCCTCACAGGCCTCCATCTCTCCAGCCTCACAGGCCTCCATCTCTCCAGCCTCACAGGCCTCCATCTCTCCAGCCTCACAGGCCTCCATCTCTCCAGCCTCACAGGCCTCCATCTCCTCAGCCTCAGCTGCTCTGCTCCTCTCACACAGCACACCCGCCTCACCCGTCACTACACTCGCCTCTCCCTCCTTACCCACTTCACACAGGCCCCCAGCGACCTCAGACCCTCCGCAGAGCCCACCCGCCGCCTTACCTGCTCCCTCCAGCACACCTGCAGGCTCACCTTCCTCTACCACCTCACCCGGTCCATCTGCCCCACCTAGCTTACCTCCCATGTAATAAGCTCCACTCACCTCTCCAGAACCTTCACCTGACACACCCTTGGCACCTGGTACACTCACATCCTCCACCAGTTTACCTGCTGACTGACCCGAGGTCTTATTACTCACCTCACCTGCTTCTCCTCACACCTTCTCCCTCTCCCCCTTCCCTGTAGCTCCCGTGTCCCTCTCCTCTGCTGCACCTGCTCTGCCAGCAGCGACCGCCGCCCACGACCCCGCGGGAGCCACCACCGACCCCGCAGCCGCCTCAGCGGCGGTAATGGCCGCCGCCCGCCGCTCCGCGGGTGCAGCCGGCTCAGCTGCGGCCGCCGCCGGGACAACGCGGCCAGGACAGGCTTTAATTAAATGTCCCTCCTCACCACAACCAAAGCACTTCACAGTGGACGATGTTGCAAACAAAATATATTCAAACTCATCCACACGAACACGGAAGCGGTAGTCAAGATCCTCATTCCGGTTGTTGAGGATGGGAGCAGGTCGTTTAGGCCACAGTCGTTTAGGCCCCCCTGCAGTCGTTTAGGCCCCCCTGCAGTCGTTTAGGCCAGGCTACCTGAGCAGCTGAAATCTTTATTGTTTTATTGTACATTCGTTATAAGATATAAGTTAGCTCTACTGGTCTGTCTGGGTAGCCTACACATCTATGGTAAATTATTTAATAACCAACTTTAGTGTGGAAACGTTTTTTTTATTTAATAAATGGTGATTTATAAATTCATAAAATTGTGGAAATAATCATCCGCATTGCCACATTCATTGGACAATAATGCTGTAATTATTTAGAAGCCCGTTAGATTCGCGCGGTTTGTGAGAATTAAAATAGTGATTTATAAGATAAGCATCGAATTGTCATCGAAAGGGTGACTGATCTGAAACACCACATTCGTTGGACAATAATTATTAATACCTAATAATTTGTTATTCAGAAGCCAGTTTGATTCGTGGTTTGTGAGAATATTTTTGGAATCCTGATCACATAATTTCCGCGGTAGCTGGGGCGTGTACAATTGCTTCCCTGGTTTATCTATTTTTAGAGAGAGCGCGCGAAAATGTACAGATGGCTGGTTGGCATGTGTCATTGATCTGTGCGGATAGTAATCGCTCTGCATACAGAGCTGCAAGTGGCTTTGATGGGTTAACATTCCATACCCTCGCCTCGTTCACAGCTGGCACATTTAATTGGTCGCCCGGCATACCAACACCTACCTCTAGTCAAGGGAGAGTGGTTTCGATGGCTTGGATGGCTAGACTATATATGAACACATGTTCACTAAATATTGGCCATGTTTTTTTTGCAGTTATTCATAGGATATAAACATTAAACATTAAAACACACACAAGCGCACGAAAGACGCTTAAGAGCACTGCGAGTTGCTTGGAAATTGGAAGAGGAGATGCAAAACTGCCAACAAACGTTGTGTGAAAATAAACCACATGCACACATTTGTTGGACAATAATGCTGTAGCCTAATCATTTAGAAGCCCGTTTATAAATCACCATTTATTAAATAAAAACAACGTTTCCACACTAAAGTTGGTTATTAAATAATTTACCATAGATATGTAGGCTACCCAGAGAGACCAGTAGAGCTGACTTATATCTTATAATAACAAATGTACAATAATAAAGATTTCAGCTGCTCAGGTAAACAACTGCAGGGGGGCCTAAACGACTGCTCCCTGTGGCCTAAACGACTACTTAAAAATTCTGCTACCCTAATGGGGAGTTGTAAGTCTGGTTGTTGGAGGATATATTTCTTAGTTATTATAGATTTAAGTTGTTGGTATTCTAGAAATTTATTGCTTTCTAACCCATGTTGTGATATGAGCGCATCGAATTAAATAAAATTTCCATTTTGGACAATATGTTCCAGATGTTTTATTCCTTTGTTCTTCCATGGAGTAAAGTTTAGCATTTTTTTGTTTTGCAGGAAGTCAGGATTGTTCCAGAGGGGTGTAAGTTTACACGGGAGAAGTGAGGACTTTGTAATTTTAAGAAATTCCCACCAGGCTGTCAGAGAGGTGCTGATGTTAATGCTTTTGAAGCATTTGTGATGTTTTACATTTGGACTAATAAGTGGCAGGTCAGAGATTTCCATATTATCACATAAAGCTTGTTCTATATTTATCCATGGTTCATCTAGTGGGCTAGATTTAAACCATTTTGATATATATTGTAACCTATTGGCTAAGAAATAGTGCTGAAAATTAGGTAAATCTAATCCACCACTGTCCTTGGTCTTCTGTAGAGTTTTTAAACTAATACGTGGTGGTTTGTTTTTCCACAAAAATTTGGAGATGCATGAATCTAGTGACTTAAACCAAGTAGCGGATGGTTTTATGGGGATCATTGAAAACAAATAGTTAACTTTTCGTAATACCATCATTTTAATGGTAGCAACTCTCCCCATAAGTGATATGGGTAATGACTTCCAACGAGTGAGATCATCCTCTACTGTCTTTAAGAGTTGAACATAATTTAGCTTTGTTAGCTCTGACAGCCTGGAGGAAATGTTTATGCCTAAGTATCCAATATTTCCTGACTATAAAGTGATAGCTGGTATATTCTTGAAACTACAGTTGATGGGCAGAACGATGGTCTTAGACCAGTTGATAGAGTAGTCAGAAAGTGCTGAGAATTTATTTATGAGTGTGATCGTGTGAGTGAGAGATGTCTCTGAGTTCTGAAGGAAAAGTAATACATCATCAGCATAAAGACTTATTTTATGTTCAATATTTTTGGGATGGATGCCTTTAATATTTCCATCTTGTCTGATAGCGGCTGCTAAAGGTTCGATGAAGATTGCAAAAAGTGAGGGTGAAAGTGGGCAACCCTGTCTGGTACCTCTCTGACTGAAGGGTTAGAGTTAGGCTCAGACTGAAGCTTGGAGAAATTGGATCATTTGTCCTGACACATGCATTTGGGGAGCTATATAGTATCCTTATCCAGTTAATGAAGTACGCCCCAAACCCGATATTGTTTAATGCTGCAAATAAAAATTTCCAGTTAACTTTATCAAATGCTTTTTCAGCATCTAAAGAGACGATTGTCGACGATTCCAAGTTGCTGATGGTAGAATAATCTATGAGATTAATTAGTCTGCGTGTGTTAGTGGATGAGTGTCTACCCTTTATAAAACCTGTCTGGTCAGGATGTATTATAAGGGGAGTTATTTTTTCTATTCTTTCGGCGAGAGCTTTGCAGATTATTTTGAGGTCTACATTTATTAGTGATATTGGGTGGTAGCTGGATGGAAGTACAGGGTCTTTTCCTGGTTTCTGTAGAAGGATAATGTTAGCAGAGTTCATGTTAGGGGATAATCTGCCATTCTCCTTGACTTTTTTGTCTGACCATTTTGTGAAATGTAGGTTCCAAAACAGTCCAAAATTCTTTGTAGAACTCAGCTGGAAAACCATCTGGTCCTGGGGCTTTGTTACTAGGCATATGTTGAATGGCTTCATTGAGTTCTCCTGTTGAGAGGGGTGAATCCAGAGCCGTGGCCAGTTCGAGTTGTGATTTTGGGAGGTTGATGTTACTAAGAAACTGATCTATGTTTCTGTCTGGTGGATCATTTTGTGATCTATAAGGCTTTATAGAAGTCCCTAAAAGCATTGTTGATTACATCAGGGTCATGGGTAATATTTCCTTCCGAATCCCTAACCGAAGAGATTGTTGTTTTCTCTTTGTTTATCTTTAATTGATTTGCTAGGAACCTTCCAGATTTATTGCCATGCTCAAAATTCTCCAAGCAAAGTCTTTGTATCAGGAACTGTGTTTGTTTATCAATAATTTCATTTAGTTCAAGATTAGCTTTCCTTAATTCATTCAGTATGTGTTCCTCTTTGGAGGCACTGTAGACAACTTCTAATGATTTAATCCTGAGTTCTAAATCTGATATTCTTGAACTTTCCCTCTTTTTCTTATTTGATGAAAAAGAGATTATTTTGCCTCTCATAACTACTTTTCCCGCTTCCCAGAGAACACAAGCTGACACTCCTGGCAGCTCATTATTTTCCAGATATATAGACCATTCCCTTTTGAAATAATCAATAAAATCAGGGTCTTTAAGTAATGATGTATTAAATCTCCAATTTCTAACTGGTGGTGTAACTCTGTTATTCTTCAGTGTGACAGAAACTGGAGCGTGATCACTGATGTGATGGGGTGGATTTTGGTGTCTGAAATATTACTCATCAGAGAACTGCTAACTAAGAAATAATCTATTCTTGAATATGAGTGGTGTACTGCTGAGAAGAAGGTGTACTCTCTGAGAGTGGGGTGGTGGGAGCGCCAAGCATCACAAAGACCAAAATCATTCATATATTGTTTAACAACATTTGTGGACTGCCAGTTCCGCTGACTTCCTGTAGTACTGCACCTGTCCACTGAGTCAGATACCATGTTAAAGTCCCCTCCTATGATGAGTGTGTTAACAGAGTGATCGGAGAGTGAAGTGAAAAAGGAGTGAAAAAACGAGGGGTCATCAACATTTGGGGCATATATATTAGCAATGCATAAATATTTTGGATCAATAAGGTAACAATTATAAATCTGCCTTCTGGATCAATAACTGGATGCTTGTTAAGAGCATCCCTTGTATGTGTGTGCATTTATGCTTGCAGGCGACTGATTGTGCTTCTGTTCTGAGTGCTTGTGCGCTGTCAGTGCTGTGTAAGCGTGGCGTTTGATTACGTGTGCTACTCAAATCTCCTTCTGTGCCGTGCATGTTAACATTAATATGACATACTGAAGTGGAAATGCAGCAGGTTGGAGAAGAGAGAAAGAAGAGAAAAACAGTGCAAAAGAGTGGAAGTGTGAGATAAAAAAAAGCCCAAATAGACGCAACAACCATAACCACAACCACAAGAGCAACAACAACAGCAGCAGCAACAAGAACAACAACAACAAAAAAGAATATGGAGGTGATGGGGGGTGAAATGTTCACAGCCATAAAGCAGTGACCTACCTTTGTGCGGCTATGTGTATTATGCATACTAGTGTTACCTATGCATAGTCCTAAGTTTTATCTCAAGCCAGTATGCATAAGTGTTCGTGTTTACTGTTCAGTGTGGTTACCTGACAAGATGTTATATCGGCGGAGAAAATAGTACACTTAATAAAGCCAGGGGGTGATGTTTGGGTCTCTGAAGAGTTGACCGTTCACATAGAGTTTATCCACGGCGATGACAGCTCGGGAGTTTTCTTCGATGAACTTCTTCCTGAGCGGGAACAGACGTCTGTGACGATCCAGGATCTCCTTCGGGAACTGATCGTTGACGCTAAAGTCCGTTCCGCCCAGCTCTCACCAGGTCCTCGGCTCTTCACCAGTTCCTTCTGCTTGAAGTGTTCGAATTTGGCGACGATCGGCCTGGGTCGCTGGTGGTCTAGTCTCCTCCCTCCGAGGCAATGAACCCGGTGGAAGGTGATTGTGTCCACGGCTTCTTTCGGGAGATTCAGCTGTTTGTGAAGGAAGATTTTGATGGTGGTCTCCAGGTTCTCCTCCTCAAGTTCCGGAAGCCCGGCAAAAACCAGGTTGTCTCTCATGCTACGGGCCTGAATGTCGAGAAGGGACTCCTTTATTTGTTTATTTTCCTTGTTGAGGTTTGTCATCCCCTCGGAAAGTTGCTTTACCGAGTCTTTCAGTGTTTTGTTTTCTTCGGTTAGCATCACTACCTGATTCTGGCGAAACTCCAGGGATTCTCGCAGGGACTGGAATTCCTTGTAGAGGATCTCCACCAGAGCAAGCCTGGCATCAAAGCTCGCCAATCGCTCATTTATGGAGTCTAGGATGGCCACAAACTCCTTCTGTGGCCAGGTGGCAGCTGTCGGGGACTCGGCTTTGCGGCTGCGTTTGGTCGCTTGCGTTGTTTTCCCCATGACGACACGTTGAAAACACTCCTCTACAAACTCCTGAAGTGACTCGATCGTCTCTTCCAGGGTGAACGATATGTTGAGCAGTCCAAGTAGAGGTTTCAGACCTATATTTTTAGGTTTTGGGTGTCGTTGTCTGGCGTTTGTTGTGGATATTAGCGCTGTTTTTAGAGCTAGATGGAGGACGCCATGTTGGATTCCGCACTGGGCTCGCGAGAGTTCACAGCATCACACGCGATCTCACCTGCCATCATGTGCATTCTAAGTTCCTCCTCTACAAAGCAAGTGGTGAAGATTAGATTCCACAGTGCCGTACGACACAAAAAACGGGCCTCCCTCAAACTCAATACAAGACGCACGGACGGATGGACGGCCAGCACCTGCCAGATCGCCAAATGCTCCAAGTCCGTGGACAAAAACATTTCGTCCGACAATAGACCATGAAATTTCTCTTTTTCCGTATCATTCGTGGATGCCCATGTCATTTAATGACAAATGGCATTTCTCTTTGCTGCTCAAGATGTTTTTAAGCACCGTGTTACACATCAAAGTATCAGAAAAACTTGATCATTCTTTTAGTTTTTAAAAGCCACAACGGTCCTAGAGCTGCTGGAAAGAGTTATGCGAGCCCTTCTCTAAAGAGAAGTAGTAAATCTGCTGGCTGTAAAGTGTTATTTCAAATCAAGTGGTATGCATAGGATGACTTCTTACAAACCAAGGTCCTATTGAATTTGTGACAGGGCTCAATTAAATTAACATTCTAGTTGGATCTCATTGGATAACAACAGCAGAAGTGTCTTAGGTTTACGCTACACAAAGTGCCAAAACTTGATTACCTCATTCCCTGACCGGGAATCGAACCCGGGCCGCTGCAGTGAGAGCACCGAATCCTAGCCACTAGACCATCAGGGACCCAAAAGCAGTGCACACGGTACAGTCTTTACTTGATAATTCTTTTAGTTTTTAAAAGCCACAACGGTCCTAGAGCTGCTGGAAAGAGTTAAGCGAGCCCTTCTCTAAAGAGAAGTAGTAAATCTGTACCCAGGCTCCGCCCTCGCAGTGACGCAACACCTTCGGCTCTGCTACACTTACTCAGGCAAACTGCTCATTCAGGTGGATTCGAGTTCCCGAAAAAATGGGAACTCCACCCACTTCGTCGGGAAGCAATCAACTTTGAGCAGCGCCAATGGCCCAGGGTAGAGGCTTGTTCAAGGTAGTGACGTGGTTGAACTGCCACTCAACCCATGGATTGTATACGGAAGCGCTTCATTCAATATCAACATGGAGCAGCGTCAAGCTTTTGACACTGCTGTAGATGCTGTAATGAAAGTGTTCGACGGGAGATTCTCGTTAAAAATCGAGCAAAGAACAGCCCTTGAATCATTTCTTGACAGGAAAGACGTTTTCGCCTTGCTCCCTACTGACTTTGGTAAGAGTTTAATCTACCAGTTAGCCCCGCTGGTAGCTAAATACGTCAGAGGAAAGAGTGGTGTGATTGGCTTAAGCTTAGGCACAGCCTTTTCTGGCCACAACCAGTAGCAACCCAAGGGAGGCGGGTTGACCAAGCCATTTCGAATCGTATTCGTTATGGTCTTGGTCAGACCAGAATGTCGAAGAGATTTGAAAGTCTATGTTAATCAGGCTAGTAAATCTGCTGGCTGTAAAGTGTTATTTCAAATCAAGTGGTGCGCATAGGATGACTTCTTACAAACCAACGTCCTATTGAATTTGTGACAGGGCTCAATTAAATTGACATTCTAGATGGATATCATTCGATAACAACAGCATAACTGTCTTAAGTTTACGCTAAACACAGTGCCAAAACCTGATTACCTCATTCCCTGACCGGGAATCGAACCCGGGCCACGGCGGTGAGAGCGCCGAATCCTAGCCACTAGACCATCAGGGACCCAAAAGCAGTGCACACGGTACAGGTTGCAACACTGTGGTGAACTCTTCCTAACTGGCAAATTATTTGGCCTAGTGCATTGTACTGAAGTTGTGGACATTTTAGCCTTAGATGAAAGCAATTCTGCACATCTGGAGAATGAATCCAAGCAAGCACAAGTTTCACGCTATAGACTTCTCTCTTATTTCAGGGAGAAATAGAAAGATTCCTGAGTAAGAGTGAGTGTGTCATAGCCCTGCAAGAAAAACAGTTGATAGATGACTAAATCAGGCTCTGTCAGGGCATTGGTGGTATAGTGGAGAGAATAGCTGCTTCCCAAGCAGTTGACCCGGGTTCGATTCCCGGCCAATGCATTCTCTGCTCCTTGTATAATTAGCTTTCAAATGTACCTTGCTATCTATACCTCTGTTCAGACAATGGGTGGCTTGTTGGGGAAACACAGTCTCAAGCTTAATGCACTCTAGCTACTCTTCAACCAAGGAAGCATGTTTTGCTATGACTCTTCAGTTAAAGTGATGGTCTGTTATCTCATGTGCATTCTAAGTTCTTCCTCTACAAAGCAAGTGGGGAAGATTAGATTCCACAGTGCCGTACGACAAAAAAACGGGACTCCCTCAAACTCAATACAAGACGGACGGACGGATGGTAGGCCAGCACCTGCCAGATGGCCAAATGCTCCAATTCCACGGACAAAAACATTTTGTCAAACAATAGACCATGAAATTTCTCTTTTTCCGTATCATTCGTGGATGCCCATGTCATTTAATGACAAATGGCATTTGTCTTTGCTGCTCAAAATGTTATTAAGCACCATGTTACACATCAAAGTATCAGAAAAACTTGATCATTCTTTTAGTTTTTAAAAGCCACAACGGTCCTAGAGCTGCTGGAAAGAGTTAAGCGAGCCCTTCTCTAAAGAGAAGTAGTAAATCTGCTGGCTGTAAAGTGTTATTTCAAATCAAGTGGTGCGCATAGGATGACTTCTTACAAACCAACGTCCTATTGAATTTGTGACAGGGCTAGATTAAATTGACATTCTAGATGGATATCATTCGATAACAACAGCATAACTGTCTTAAGTTTACGCTAAACACAGTGCCAAAACCTGATTCCCTCATTCCCTGACCGGGAATCGAACCCGGGCCGCGGCAGTGAGAGTGCCGAATCCTAGCCAATAGACCATCAGGGACCCAAAAGCAGTGCACACGTACAGGTTGCAACACTGTGGTGAACTCTTCCTAACTGGCAAATTATTTGGCATAGTGCATTGTACTGAAGCTGTGGACATTTTAGCCTTAGATGAAAGCAATTCTGCACATCTGGAGAATGAATCCAAGCAAGCACAAGTTTCACACTTTAGACTTCTCTCTTATTTCAGGGAGAAATAGAAAGATTCCTGAGTAAGAGTGAGTGTGTCATAGCCCTGCAAGAAAAACAGTTGATAGATGACTAAATAAGGGTCTGTCAGGGCATTGGTGGTATAGTGGAGAGAATAGCTGCTTCCCAAGCAGTTGACCCGGGTTCGATTCCCGGCCAATGCATTCTCTGCTCCTTGTATAATCAGCTTTCAAATGTACCTTGCTATCTCTACCTCTGTTCAGGCAATGGGTGGCTTGTTGGGCAAACACAGTCTCAAGCTTAAAGCACTCTAGTAACTCTTCAACCAAGGAAGCATGTTTTTCTATGACTCTTCAGTTAAAGTGATGCTCTGTTATCTCATGTGCATTCTAAGTTCCTCCTCTACAAAGCAAGTCGGGAAGATTAGATTCCACAGTGTCGTACGACACAAAAAACGGGCCTCCCTCAAACTCAATCCAAGACGGACGGACGGATGGAAGGCCAGCACCTGCCAGATCACCAAATGGTCCAAGTCCGCGGACAAAAACATTTTGTCTGACAATAGACCATGAAATTTCTCTTTTTCCGAATCATTCGTGGATGCCCATGTCATTTAAAGGAACATTCCACCAGTGGAGACATGAATATGTATTGAAAGTGGGCCATATATGTAGTAGAATAGTAGCATAAATTTCTAATTTGGTGCCTTCTTGACCGAGAAAAGGCAGAAAATGACTTTTTTGTGCTTGTGGATTAAAGACAACAATCCCCATAATGCATTGCAATGCTCAAGATCCGCAGGCCACTCCCCCGAGAATGTACGAGCTCCACCCGACTACGCTACCTGGAAATCATGTCACTGCCTTACCTTTTTGCACTTCCATCGAGCACCTTACTGTATACTCAATCACAGGGTCAATACCTCTTTTTTTTAATAGTGTGGATAGTTTTGTTTGTGTGTCTTTATGTTCATGACAATTCTTATTTTGTGAATTAAAAAACAAAATGTCACTCCTCTCCTGTCTGCCTTCAACAAAGTTTAGAATAGCATCATAAACTCTGAAGGAGGTAACTGATTTGCAACAAACTTATAATGCAATGTATACTTGTAATGCTTCATAATTTATAGTAATTATAGGTAGGCTATGATCACAATTCTGTCGTTATGTCATCTGAGGTAACAGTAGCTGGGTAGTTCCCGTTCTGAAATGTTGGTCGTTCAATAACTCGAATACACTTGGAGCAACATTACTAAGAAAGAACCACAACAAAGTACATTTTAACCATTCAATTAAATAACTATACAAACAATACAACTGTTGAATATAAAACAAGGAAACTATAGCTTCTCCTGAGCGTCCTCCTGAGCGCCCGTAGTACTGGGCGTCTGGAGCTGGGTAGTTCTGGCGGATAGCCTGCACGCCAGACGCCCTCTGCCCAATCTCTCTCCTTGCAGGACACACTCAAGAAAGTGCCGGTAGGCTGTTAGACGAAGAAATTGTCTAGACAAAACATTGATCACAAAGTGAGTGATGGCATTTGAGCCTAGCGTGCCACAGTAGCTTGCATAACTGCAAGCTATTTGTACAATGAACATGCCACGTTAGCATGTTAGCAAGAGTACTCCTTGACATAGTAACAAAGAAAACAAACTTACTTTACAGAAAGACGTCCATTTGGCCCTGTAGGCTTTGGCTTTCGTTTCCAGTTGACTTTAGGTATTCTAAAGTAGGTCTCCAGGACGCCACCAATTCGCCCCAGCTCGAGCCATATCTTCTCCAGTTCTCCGTGTTAGCTGCAGGCTGCAGCTCTATCTCTCTCTCTATTTCGTTTTTTTTATTGGCGGTTGGCAAACAACTTAAAGCAGCATTACCGCCACCAACTGGTAAGGAGTGTGGATCTCATGACAATTATATATATCTATATCTATATAGATATATATATCTATATAGATAAACGGTAGATATATATATATATGTTAGCTGCAACTCTCTGCCAGTCTAAAGCACTGGCACTGATCTGTGATAGGTCTGTTAGCCCATTAGGTCCAACCCCCTATGGGCGGTGTTGAAGGGTGGGAACTAGGCTTGTAGTCTCAACAGAAATCCACCCCTCTTACACTTCATCCTACAATGACGCAAAAATCGTCATTTTGCGTCATTGTAGGAGGAAGTGTAAAGAGGTGAATACGGATTTCTCCCGTCTCAGGGGGAAATGAGAGAGTGTTGCATGACCATTCAAAAGTATGACTGGGTTTCTAACAATGCAAAGCCTAATGCAAATGGGTGGAGTGTCCCTTTAATGACAAATGGCATTTCTCTTTGCTGCTCAAGATGTTTTTAAGCACCGTGTTACACATCAAAGTATCAGAAAAACTTGATCATTCTTTTAGTTTTTAAAAGCCACAACGATCCTAGAGCTGCTGGAAAGAGTTAAGCGAGCCCTTCTCTAAGGAGAAGTAGTAAATCTGCTGGCTGTAAAGTGTTATTTCAAATCAAGTGGTGCGCATAGGATGACTTCTTACAAACCAAGGTTCTATTGAATTTGTGACAGGGCTCGATTAAATTGACATTCTAGATGGATCTCATTGGATAACAACAGCATAACTGTCTTAGGTTTACGCTACACACAGTGCCAAAACCTGGTTCCCATATTCCCTGACCAGGAATCGAACCCAGGCCGCGGCGGTGAGGGCACGGAATCCTAGCCACTAGACCATCAGGGACCTGAAACCAGTGCACACGGTACAGGTTGCAACACTGTGGTAAACTCTTCCTAACTGGCAAATTAATTGGCATAGTGCATTGTACTGAAGTTGTGAAATTTTTAGCCTTAGATGAAAGCAATTCTGCACATCTGGAGAATGAATCCAAGCAAGCACAGAAAAACTTGATAATTCTTTTAGCTTTTAAAAGCCACAACGATCCTGGAGCTGCTGGAAAGAGTTAAGCGAGCCCTTCTCTAAAGAGAAGTAGTAAATCTGCTGGCTGTAAAGTGTTATTTCAAATCAAGTGGTGCGCATAGGATGACTCCTTACAAACCAACGTCCTATTGAATTTGTGACAGGGCTCGATTAAATTGACATTCTAGTTGGATCTCATTGGATAACAACAGCAGAACTGTCTTAGGTTTACGCTACTCACAGTGCCAAAACCTGATTCCCTCATTCCCTGACCGGGAATCAAACCCAGGCCGCGGCAGTGAAAGCACGGAATCCTAACCACTAGACCATCAGGGACCCAAAAGCAGTGCACACGGTACAGGTTGCAACACTGTGGTAAACTCATTCCTAACTGGCAAATTAATTGGCATAGTGCATTGTACTGAAGTTGTGAACATTTTAGCCTTAGATAAAAGCAATTGTGCACATCTGGAGAATGAATCCAAGCAAGCACAAGTTTCACGCTTTAGACTTCTCTCTTATTTCAGGGAGAAATAGAAAGATTCCTGAGTAAGAGTGAGTGTGTCATAGCCCTGCAAGAAAAACAGTTGATAGATGACTAAATCAGGCTCTGTCAGGGCATTGGTGGTATAGTGGCGAGAATAGCTGCTTCCCAAGCAGTTGACTCGGGTTCGATTCCCGGCCAATGCATTCTCTGCTCCTTGTATAATTAGCTTTCAAATGTACCTTGCTATCTTTACCTCTGCTCATAATATGGGTGGCTTGTAGGGAAAACACATTCTCAAGCTAATGCACTCTAGCAACTCTTCAACCAAGGAAGCATTTTTTGCTATGACTCTTCAGTTAAAGTGATGGTCTGTTTTCTCATATGCATTCTAAGTTCCTCCTCTACAAAGCAAGTGGGGAAGATTAGATTCCACAGTGCCGTACGACACAAAAAACGGGCCTCCCTCAAACTTGATCCAAGACGGACGGACGGATGGACGGCCAGCACCTGCCAGATCACCAAATGGTCCAAGTCCGCGGACAAAAACATTTTGTCCGACAATAGACCATGAAATTTCTCTTTTTCCGTATCATTCGTGGATGCCCATGTCATTTAATGACAAATAGCATTTGTCTTTGCTGCTCAAAATGTTATTAAGCACCGTGTTACACATCAAAGTATCAGGAAAACTTGATCATTCTTTTAGTTTTTAAAAGCCACAATGGTCCTAGAGCTGCTGGAAAGAGTTAAGCGAGCCCTTCTCTAAAGAGAAATAGTAAATCTGCTGGCTGTAAAGTGTTATTTCAAATCAAGTGGTGCGCATAGGATGACTCGTTACTAACCAACGTCCTATTGAATTTGTGACAGGGCTCGATTAAATTGACATTCTTGTCATGTCATTGGAAAACAACAGCAGAAATGTCTTTGGTTTACGCTACACACAGTGCCAAAACCTGGTTCCCTCATTCCCTGATCGGGAATCGAACCCCGGCCGCAGCGGTGAGAGCGCCGAATCCTTGTCACTTTCAGTTTTTGCTTCCTTTATTATCTACTTAAACCTGTCAAGTCGGACACATTTTTCTTCGGTTTTGCCTTTGTCGCTCCACATAGGTTTCACAGGGGGCTGCAGATTAGAAGATCTTATTTCGTACCATACACTTATTTGATAACCATCCAATCCATGTGAGCTGGACAAGTGGGCATCACATACCTTTAGCAAAGTCTGCAGGACCAATGAATGGGTGTGGGAAAGTGAGCCTAGGCTGACAATACATGCATGTTTATATTTTGCAGGCCTTGTTGGCGCAGTAGGCAGCGTGTCAGTCTCATAATCTGAAGGTCGTAAGTTTGACCCTCACACGGGGCAGTTGTTTTGATGGTGTCTTTATAGCACTTCACCTCAGTTACAGCTGGAAACTTTCTGGGCACAGGTGGCTCCGATTGCTCTCTGTTGGAGCTGCAGAAAGACTACTCGGAAGCTTAGTCCTTCCAAAGTGTGGAAGGTGTCAAACACAAGTTATGGGGCTTCGAACCATGTCTCTTTTAGAAAAGAATTGCAATCAGATCTTTGTCGCCATGTGTCAAAGCCAAGTTATGGGGATTCGAACCATGGCTCTTTTAGAGATGCCTTGCAATCAGATATTTGTCGCCTTTCAGTTTCTGCTTCCTTTATTATCTACTTAAACTTGTCAAGTCAGACACATTTTTCTTCGGTTTTGCCTTTGTCGCCCCACATAGGTGTCACAGGGGGCTGCAGATTAGAATATCTTATTTCCTACCATCCACTTATTTGATAACCATGCAATCCATGTGAGCTGGGCAAGTGGGCATCACATACCTTTAGCAAAGTCTGCAGGACCAATGAATGAGTGAATGGTTACATGCATTCATACAGGATTCAGGAAAAGGATGTTGGCTTTGCTCCCTTCGATAGCTCAGTTGGTAGAGCGGAGGACTGTAGGTGCCCAACAACAGTTATCCTTAGGTCGCTGGTTCAATTCTGGCTCGAAGGATGTGCCAAGCTTTTGTATACAGAGGCTCTTTTGGCCAACTCCGTCAATCCTTTCAAAGCTTTTGGAATATGCTGTTTTACGAAAGACTGTTCCACTCTTTATAGAACTTGCTAAGGGCTAGTGGCGCTATGGATAACGCGTCTGACTACGGATCAGAAGATTCTAGGTTCAACTCCTGGCTAGCTCGGCACGCTGGTTTTAGTCTCTCACTTCTCCCACTGCTTTAGAACAGCATCGCTTTAAACCTTCTACTCCCTGGGTATCCCAGCTCACTTACGCCCCAAAGATACCTCACAGTGTGTCGTCTTGCAACACATGTGGCTGACCCCACACTGTAAGGAAAGCTCGTCTTCCTCTTTATCTCTGCTGTCAATGATTTTGCTCCGAACACAAAAAAAAAACATGCCTGCCAGCCACATGCCGCAGAGCTATATATGCTATCCTTGGGATACGAAGGTGTTTCGGATCACATCAAAGCCACACACGACAAAAACCCACAGCCGGCCGTGATCGTATAGTGGTTAGTACTCTGCGTTGTGGTCGCAGCAACCCCGGTTCGAATCCGGGTCACGGCAACCCCCCGACTGAATTTGTTTGCATCGCTGAAAAAAGATCCCACTTACAACTTAGATTTCTTAAACTTTTAAGAAAATAATTTTGTCTACAGGCCTCTGTCCCGTATCAAAGGTCTGAAAGAATCAAACAGCACAAATTCAGAAGGTCTGCCCATTTAAAGAGCATAAAAGGGGTCAAAGTATCAAACAGGCCCCAATGAGAAATAGTGCCTTTTTAATGAGTCGCCAAGGCCGCATATATTCTGTGTTTTTTAGCTCTTCTAAAGGGAGGGTTTTCACACACCGCCACACCCAAAGTATAAACATCCTAACAACAGAAGATGTAAATCGTGTGCCAAAAGAATGGATGGATAGACCTGACAAAAAAGAACCAAAACAAAAAGGGTGGATTTTTGCGCTGGACAATGTGAGGGTATATTGAGGATCAACATCTGTGTTGGACGATGTGGAGACTTTCCCAGATAGATGCCAGATATGTTTTTGTAAGGACTAAATGCATGACAGAAACTGAGGCTGATTTGATCTGAAACGCATCTGAAACTGATGGTTTGTCATCACTTTTTGTGTTTATTTAACTGATAAACAGGCCCAAGCCCCTGGCTCCCTTCCATAACTCATTTGGTACAGCAGAGAACTGCAGGTGTCCCATGATACGCATCGTAAGCCTGGTTACATGCATTCATACAGGATTCATGAAAAGGATGTTGGCTTTGCTCCCTTCGATAGCTCAGTTGGTAGAGCGGAGGACTGTTGGTAGAGCGGAGGACTGTAGGTGCCCAAAAACAGTTATCCTTAGGTTGCTGGTTCAATTCCGGCTCGAAGGATGTGCCAAGCTTTTGTATACAGAGGCTCTTTTGGCCAACTCCGTCAATCCTTTCAAAGCTTTTGGAACATGCTGTTTTACGAAAGACTGTTCCACTCTCTATCAGATTTGCTAAGGGCTAGTGGCGCAATGGATAAGGCGTCTGACTAGGCATCAGAAGATTCTAGGTTCAACTCCTGGCTAGCTCGGCAGGCTGGTTTTAGTCTCTCACTTCTCCCACTGCTATAGAACAGGATTGCTTTAAACCTTCTACTCCCTGGGTATCCCAGCTCACTTACGCCCCAAAGATACCTCACAGTGTGTTGTCTTGCAACACATGTGGCTGACCCCAAACCTTAAGGAAAGCTTGTCTTCCTCTTTATCTCTGCTGTCAATGATTTTGCTCCAAACACAAAAAAACATGCCTGCCAGCCACATGCCGCAGAGCTACATATGCAATCCTTGGGATACGAAGTTGTTTGGGATCACATCAAAGCCACACACGACAACAACCCACAGCCGGCCGTGATCGTATAGTGGTTAGTACTCTGCGTTGTGGTCGCAGCATCCCTGATTCGAAGCCGGGTCACGGCAACCACCTGACCGAAATTGTTTGCATCGCTGAAAAAAGATCCCACTTTCAACTTAGATTTCTTAAACTTTTAAAAAAATTATTTTGTCTACAGGCCTCTGTCCCGTATCAAAGGTCTGAAAGAATCAAACAGCACAAATGCAGAAGGTCTGCCCATTTAAAGAGCATAAAAGGGGTCAAAGTATCAAACAGGCCCCAATGAGAAATAGTGCCTTTTTAATGAGTCGCCAAGGCCGCATATGTTCTGTTTTTTAGCTCTTCTAAAGGGAGGGTTTTCACACACCGCCACACCCAAAGTATAAACATCCTAACAACAGAAGATGAAAATCGTGTGCCAAATGAATGGATGGATAGACCTGACAAAAAAAGAACCCAAACAAAAAGGCTGGACTTTTGCGCTGGACAATGTGAGGGTATATTGCACTTCATGAAAAGAGGGATTTGTGGATGTATGTGGCCCCTTACATACGTTAAGCCCCTGCATTTGCGGTGGTAAAAGTGAAAACTTGGCCCAAGTTGTTGCAAATTGACCTGGCAACTGCTCCCCCATGCCACCCTCCCCTCCCCTACTTAGGAAAGCCTTTAATATGTAAATGCCAGTGATCAGGTCAGGAGCTGCCACAGTCATTTTCAAGTGGGGTGAGGTGAGGTGGGGGGTGGGCAGGCCTGTTTCTACATGTTCATCACCATCACCTCTAACTCCAGCCAAGTTTGTTGCTGTGTTGTCTTGAAAAAGAAGAGGTGCACGCTGTCTGCTGGTGACAGGTGATGCATATCTGTTTTTTTTTCTCCCAAACACCTCTTTTGTAATACCGCTTTTTGTGGGCAAAATTCAAGGATTCAAGGATTCAAAGGTTTATTGTCATATGTGCAGTTAGAAACGTGTTTCCCTGAACAATGAAATTCTTTTCTTTGTTGCCCGCACTGGATGTCCAAATGTATAATAATAAAGATAAGATAAAGATAAAATAAGCATGCAACAGCAATATTCTAAAAGGTTTCTTAAATAAAATAGAAATATAGAAATAAAAATATAGAAATCTGGCCTGTATACATAATGTGCAGTAGTGCGCTCAGTGTTTTATTGTGTATGGCTTAATTCGGTGTCACAATGGTCACAATATCGCCGAGGTCTTTTCTTTGTCCTTGCAGAGTCCATTTTTGTGTCAAAACAGTGCAAATTGCCAGCTGTGGTCAGACAACATTAAATAGCAAAAGGAAGGGAGGTTGTCTCGCGAGTATTCCGTGTAATGACGTATACGCATATGATTGGTGGAGCTTAACGGCTCGCATAAGCTCTCGTTCAATCAACGTATGAGAAACATTGTGTCGTGCAGTGTAAACAAAAAGTTTAAGGAGCAGATCTGGCGGCAGAAAGGCAGACAGAAATCGCTGAGGTCCCGTGCTGTGAAAACTGCCCTGGTTTGCGGAATACAATGGCTGGAAGACGACTAGCTTTCAACTCCCCAGCAACTCTCTGCGGGTCTACAGGTTTGTGTGTTTTTTTCTACTTGCACATGACCATTTGATTGTTTAATTTTAGTCTTGTTGACACTGTACAGCACTTGGGACAGTTCTCGCTGATTTTAAATGTGCTGTATATTAAACTTACTTACTCACTTGCTTACAGGCAGATCAAATGAAAGTCCTGTTGAACGCTATGACCGGGATGTCTCGTATGGTGGCCAGCACTGTGGATACAGTCGTGGAGAGGGTTCTGGGGGGAATGGACCAGAGATTCGCTAGGTTGGAGGCAAGATGGCCGTCGAGAACGGACTGAAGTTACATTCCAGAGAAGTTGAAGAGCGCACCCCCAAGAGAAGGCGGATACAGAATCCGAAAATCGCGG
Organism: Odontesthes bonariensis; assembly: GCF_027942865.1. NCBI lineage: Eukaryota > Metazoa > Chordata > Actinopteri > Atheriniformes > Atherinopsidae > Odontesthes > Odontesthes bonariensis. The sequence goes on along the minus strand of NC_134513.1, from coordinate 24,009,978 downwards.
TAAGAGTAGGTTATTGACTGTGGCTTTAGGCTAAACTCAACTTAATTGTGTCCATCACGTGAAAACCAGTGTGAGTTGCTTTATTTAAAAAAATGAATTTTGTGTTTTCAATTTATAGGAAGCAGTTCGCCACCTGCATAACTCACCGTGGCATTATAATCCAGGTCAAGGGTAAGAATAAGTGAATGTTCTCCCAATATCTAGTTGAGTTGGACCCGATGTTACGTTACGTTAATGCAGTTTTTTTTATTAACCATAGGCCTGTTGTTTTTACAGGCTGCTGTCACCTCACAATATGGATGTAACGAGTCGCTTGAAGGAGGCGGTGTCAAACAGTCCGAACTTCAGAGAGGTAGACGGGGACACTATCGAGGGTGAGCGGCATTGACTTTTACCACGGCTGGCACTGATACTTTTAAGCACTGGTCATTTTATTCATTCCTCTTGTTGTTTTTTTTTAGCTGCGTGACGGACCTGTGTGCTGTGCTACAGGCGCGTCTTGAAGCCAACCCGAAATACTCACAGTCTCACCACAGAAGAGTGAAAGAGAGTAAGAACATATACGCTGTCAATATGACTTTTGTTACTTTATAGACAAGTTGTCAATATGCTGTGCATGGATAGACTATGTTTTGATTATTTATTGGTTATTGCAACAGCTCCCAGAAGCCAGCTTCTGATCCAGGATGAGGACGTCTGACAACTCTGCAGACCCTGCAGGGACCGGAGTAATGCGAAGAATGCGGATTCCAAACGGCGGCGTTTAGGCTTATTGTGTATATTGTAGGCTACAGCAGTGTGTGTGTATAGTTTTCAATTCTTTATTATCAACATGGTTCTTATTACAATGTAAGCTATGTACATTGTGTGGTGTGGCAATAAAAGCGCTTTAAAAAAAAAAGTTTCCTTTTTCATTCTCAATAGATTCACGTCATTCATGCCTGCATTAGCCTAGTCATAGTGCAGCTTATAAGAATGACGTGAATATATGAAGTACACAAACATCCCAGGAATATTAGTAATCATAATCACAATTATTAATCATAATTGCTGAGTGATATGCCCATATAAAGTATGCATATATTAACCTTATTGGCCAATGGGCGGACAGCTTTACAGGAGCTTTTTTATGTAATCACGTGCCTTTTTTGTCCAATACCAGCGAGGCCAGTGAGAGGTCCAGGCACTCTCACAGCGGGGTGCTAATCGCTGGGCCATTAGCACCCCGCTGTGAGAGCCCGCCGCGAGTCGGGTTCGTTTCCGACGATTTTCTCGCTCAACAAACTTAAAGTTTGTCTGCCTGCAAGCGCCCAGGTGCGTCCGAAAATTAGGCGAATTCGCGGATGTTCACTGCCGTCCACAGTGACACAAATCCCTCTTTTCATGCAGTGTACAATAGAAACGGTTTACTTTTCAAAGTGAAGTGAAGTGTAAAGTGCAAAATCTATTCAAAATAAAAAAGGCATCTTACCAAGCACACACAGTGGTGTTGTTGATGGTGACTAACAACAAGTTGGTCTGGTCTTGTATGGGCTGGGAGTCTTCAAGCAGCTGTTTGACATGACAGTGAGTTTGCACGATTGACTGTGGAATGGGCAGAACTTTTCCCTTGCAGTCTTTTGGTCGGTTTCTCGCTTGTTGGTATTCTTTTAACAGCTTGAGGCAAATGCACTCAGAGATTCTGTTGGTGTCAGGTCTCTGGGCAGCCTGGCCATGGGTCATAAACAGTCTGTGTGAAAAACAGGTCATTAAAATTGCAGAAAAATGCAAGTTCCTTTAAACTAATTTGAATGGAGCAGCCATGAAATGCAATAGTATTAATTATTATTACTGTATTAATCTCCTAATCTTAAAACTTTAAAATGCTAAGACATAACAAATAGAAATTACAAAACTTGACTTGGCTTTTACTAGTCAGTAGGCAAACAAATTATGCATTGTGTCAAATATCAGACAGGTTACCTTTCAGCTGCTTGCTGACCAGGTGCAGACCCACTGCGTTTCCGAGAAGCTCTCCATGGTCCTGGCAACGTGCTCTTCTTACTTTTTAGGGTGTATTTGGAGGGTTGCTTGTCCATGTCGTGTAAAGCAGAATACAGCTGCATAATTTCTTCTACCTCTGTGGTTGACAGCGCAGTTATTGTGTGATTGAGGTTCAAAAGATACTCTGCCAAGTTGTCAACAGCCTCCCATCCAGGAAAACCTCTGGAGTCGCACCACTGGTATCGGACTGGATAATCCATATTTGTAGCAAAGAAAAAAAAGAGAAATATCTTGTTCAATAAAAATAAAGTAAATCAAAGCGTAACATCAAGTGCTGTCCGTGGTGTGCATGAATGAAGTATGCAGGTGTAGGTGCTGAGAATAGCAAGCAAGCCAACCAACACTAACCCAAATAATAAAAGTGGAAAAGAACCTGTAGATCAAGCTGAGCCAAAGCCTGATTTCAAAACAAGACTAACTACGTCCCCAAATTGTCCATATAACATAAACCAGCTACGAAACAAAGTGGTTCATACTCTAACCAAACACAATGGACCCATAAGGGTCTCACTATACCTGGGATGAACTGCTGCTTGGTCCACAAAAGGAGTTGTCATCAGTAAGCAGATCTCTGACTGGATCAACAGTGCGAGTGGGAGAAGCAGGGCTTGCATCGAGACTAGTTTCCTGAAAACATACAGAAAAGACAGCAAAGATTCCTTATATCCTTGGACTGCAAAAAAAAACCATTTTCTCTGTATTCATGATATCCATTTCAGATTTTAGATTTTCAGATTTTCAGCATGCAACACGTGATGCTTATTGGTTCTGTTAATGAGACAAATTATTCACAATACATGCAAGTGAATATTTGTAATTAAAAATAAATCAAATCATTCTAATGAAATGATCACATTACCTGAGATGACATGGGAGATGACCCTTCCTGGAGAAAAGGAATATTAGGGGCTGATATCTCCAACTGCTCATACTGCAGCACCCTGGAGGGGCTCTCCAAGACAATGTCAGTGACGTCACTGATGGTACCATCAGCACTGTCCTCCTCCTGAACATCGGCTTGCATCTCTGGCAAAACAACTCCCAGTTCGCTGTCCTGCTGGGGACCTAACAGGTCTCCCCTGTCTGACTGAGCAAGAAGATACTCCGCAGCAATCCGCTCACCTACAAAGTCAATCATAAAGTACACAAACAACCATATTTTAAGTTTACAAATTTGCTGCACGAAAATTAGTATTTTTGTGGAATTTGTGAGATAAAGGTCCAATACCAGTTGGACAGCCTGGGGGAATGAACTCTGGCAAGAGGGCATGACCCAGCACTCTGATGCTCAGGGTGTTGATGTTGGACATCAGACGAACATCGTAGAGTTTAGTGTGAGATCTGCGACTCGCATCTAAAGCTTCTTGGGCTCTTTTCATGTTCCATCTGGATCCACCCTCAAGCATATACATCTGAGTGTGCATGGCATTGCTTCTCCATCCTTAAAAAAAAACAACGTGGCAAAGATTAGCTGCATTTATGAAATGACAAATATTCTTTGCATTTTCTTTTCAGAAATTATGCTGATTTAACCATTTTAGATGTACAGATAAAAATCTGGAAGGTGTGACAGCAATGAATGACATCAAATATAGCAATTTACTGTTTACCTGGGATGAAGGAGCACTGATGTCAATGAAAGCTTTCAACTGAAGACGACCCCCTGCCACATCTGAAGGTTTGAACTTCTTTGTCTCCCTTTTGTGTTGAGCCAAGCTTAGTATATAGTTCAACACCAGGTGGGTCTTGGATGCATGGTAGGTGCTTCTGCTGCACTTGCCACACACGAGTCATGCTCTCAGGGTTGATTAGGCGTAAACCTGTGGTGTCAGTCAATTCCCACATGGACTTTAATAATCCCTGAATGAGTTTCCGGCTTTCTTCTACTCCTCTGGTTCTTCTTCTACAATGTTTAGCAAGCTCACTGGAGCTAATGTTGGCCAAAACTTGTGCTTCTGTGGGAGGTTGACCAGGATACTTTTTCCTCAGCTCTGAGCTCTTTGCTTCTTTAAGGCGGCTGACATCATCTTGATCCCATTCGAAAATGCAGGAGGACAACTTGGAGCAGAATGTGCCATAAAGAGGATGATGCTCTGTGGTGAGACCGGTTGGGAATCGTCTCATGTAGTGAAAGATGTCCAGTCTCACTGTAGTCTTCCACGGCCGAAACCACTCAAGCACTGGAGGCGCACCTGCTTAGACAAAAAATAAGCAAAATAAAACACAAATACATTCTACAGTATTTCTTTATTCCTTTTTCATGATGACTCAGGGCTTATGGTATTAATGTTGTGACATAAAACATAACTGTTGCCAGATTATACCTTGTTAAAAACACATTTCTTTCTTTTGAATCAGGTTTTTAATTTAAAGTTTAAAATGTTTTAAACTTTGAATTGTAAACTAATGTTACAATGAAGTGCAACAAAGTCTGAAGATCACAAACCTGATGCACTGCAGCAGTCTCTGTCAACATAAAGGATCTTTGGCTCTGGTTCTCCAGCATTCTGGTAGCGCAGGACAATCCCTTGGCACAGTTCCTCCAAACCTGCTCCCTCACCTGTGGTCAGCACACAGTTCAGAGCTTGGCCATGTTCGTTGGTGATGTTCGTCATCCACGTAGCCGTCTCAGAAATGCCACCAGCAAGCTTTTTGGTGATCTGTTTGGTGTAAAGAAAATGAAAAGCAAGAACATCAGAATGCAAATAATAATTAGAATTGAAAAAATTTTAGAGGTGTTTTACTGTACCTTTTTGGTAGAGTCAAGCTTTAAAATCCTGCCGTATGTTGAGGTGATGACACCCTTCATCTCAGACAAGTGACTCAGTATTTCATTGGCATGTACAGTCTGAAACCACTGTGCAAGAGGAAGAGGGCAAAACCGTGGCGGATTCTGGTAGGCAACTTTATGGCTCCTGGCTAAGACACTCTTTTTTTTGTGACGCTCACAGTCAGACATATACTCAATGGTGCGCTTGGCCCACTCCTCACTGTGCAGCTCTTCTAAAGCTTGCTGCACATAACTGGAGCTATTTCCAACAGTCCGCGGTTTCAGCAAAGTCACGCACCTTTTGTCCAGAGCCAGCTGTGTGGTGAGAGTAGCTGGAAACTTGTTTCTGTTGGCTGGATCTAATTGGCTTAAAACCTCAGTGCTCCACGGACAGACAGGAATCATGCATTTACTGCATCGTGGATAATCTCCTCCAATCAAATAGTACCTTGAATCCAGGTCAACGACTTCTCTGACCTTTGTGTAGATCCCAGAGTGGTGCATCTTGGTGTTGCACTGTTGACATTTCAGTGAAATACCCCACATCCGCATAGGTGCCCACAGAAACATCCGCTGCCTGAAGTAGACCAGGGGATCCGGAGGTGCAATCACTACCTTTGGTGGACTGGGTGGATGAAACCAGTTTTGGGAGAACCGTTGTCTAAACTGGCCTGTGGGGTGGTAAAGGCACTGTGCAATCCACTCCTGGTCTGCCGGCTTGATGACCCGCAAAAACTGCTTGGGAAGAAAACTCACCCAATTCACCTCTGGAGGCCTAAGGTGGACAACAGGAGAAGAAGCAGCTGGAGGAATTGGCGGCAGGCGTTGCACTGGTGGAAGGCACTGCTGTGGCTGAAGTGGTGGTTGTTGGGGTGGTGTTGCTGGTTTCCCATGTTGTGGTGGTTTGAATGCTGGTAGTTGGTGTGGTTGAGATGCTGATGTTTGGTGTGGTGGGTCATGACCTTCTTCAATATGTTGAAGCAGCCCAACTGCACCCTTGACCTTTTTCCCACATTGCTCACAACATTGTTCTGCATGAAAGTCAGATAAGTGTTCATTAAAATGTTCCACGTTGATGTTTGCACTACATAATGCACACTGTATCTGCTCTGGGGTTTGACTGACTGAGATGCTTTGAGGTTGACATCTTCCTGAATTTGAGCTCCTCTGGGCTGTGGGGTCAGCTGGAACTTTGCCTACATTTGAACTGCTCTGTGCGGCTGGATCTGCTGCAGCTGCGGCTACACTTGAGCTCCTGTGCATGGTCGGGTTTACATTTAAACTGCTCTGTGCAGCTGGATCTGCTGCAGCTGCGGCTACACTTGAGCTCCTGTGCATGGTCGGGTTTACATTTAAACTGCTCTGTGCAGCTGGATCTGCTGCAGCTGCGGCTACACTTGAGCTCCTGTGCATGGCTGGGTTTACATTTGAAATGCTCTGTGCAGCTGGATCTGCTGCAGCTGCGGCTACACTTGAGCTCCTGTGCATGGCTGGGTTTACATTTGAAATGCTCTGTGCAGCTGGATCTGCTGGGGCCCTAGGTACACCTTGGCTGCTCTGGTTGGCCTGGAAATCTGACGCTGTCCCTGCACCTGACACGTTTTCGGATTGAACCCTTGTTGAACCTGCCTGCTCACCTGACTGTGGAAAAACAACATTGAATTTGTTGCTAAAGCTTGAAAAACTTTTGTAATAAAACATTAAATTCTTTCCAGTGTTTTAGAACAATCAATTTTAGAACAATTTCTAATTAGATTTTGTGGCTTATATATTCAGAAAGGTAAAAATCTGTGAAACACTCACAACTTTTAACAGTCGCATATTGCAGTGTGAAACATAGCTTTTTTTTCCATCTATTGTAAATAAATAAAAAAGTTTAACTCACCTTATGATAACCACAATTGCAGGGGATTTCTTTTCCAAATATGTCGGTTGTCCGGACTTTCTGGTTGAAGACAGGAGTCAGTGGACAAGCGTCTATCCGCTGAATGACAGCCCTCCATCTTCTGGTTCCAGGTCTCTTCCCAGTGGAAAACTTGAACTTTCCCTGAGCATACAGCTGCATAACACCAGCCCAATACGAATCGGGCTTCCCTGTCTTCGTCATCCCAAAAAACTAAAATTTTAGCCGAATGATAGTAAAAAAAAAACGCCAGGAAGGAGCGTTAAAATAAGACAATAACGCTTGAAAGGATATTTTAAACCAACAGAACGACGCACAGATACGGACAGAGTCAGGTTAAACTATATTAAACGGATTAAATAATCTATTCACCATACATACCAATTTTATCTCGATTTTAAACGGGAGTCAAAAGTTGGGAGACAGTAGCGGGAAACTTGTTTTTGTTTTTCCCATCGACCACCACTGCGCATGACTTACGTGATGACGAAACACATCAAATGTTAGGACTTGTTAGGATTTGTTAGGACTTTGTTAGGACTGTTAGGAATGTGTTAGAAATGTGTTAGGACTGTTAGGAATTTGTTAGGAACTTGTTTGACGGCCAGTTGGCAGAGGGTACGGCTACCTCGTCCTCTCGCTTGTAAGTTTGACCATAAAAATTTCCGTCTTAAACTACAGCTGGTATAATTTCGATCTCAAATTGAAGCCTCATTAGATACACTGGCCTTGCGTGCAGAGGGTATGAATTCATCCCCCTTTCACAAAAATAGAATCATTATCATCTAAATGTGGTTTCATGTAGGGATGTTTGATTTAAAATTGGGCGAAACAAAAGCAATTACACTTAGGACAAGTCAAATTTAGGGTTGGGGTTATTACAATCTCTTCAGTATATACCCAAATCCATTCATTTAGTCACCACTCATAAGGAGTTACCAGAGGTGAGCGTTGGAAGGAAGATCGACTGATGGAACGAGCTCCTCCAGTCGTGGTCAAAATGGTCTGATCCCTAAACTCTTCCACTTGAGGCAGCAACTGGTTCTAAGCAAGAAGAGGGCCCTCAACCCTTTTCCAACTAAGGATCAGAGCCTCAGACTTGGAGGTACAATTTTATTCCTGGATGTTTCAGACTTGGCAGCAGACCACCCCTGTACCAGCTGGATGACTCAGGTGAGACCATGTGGCCTAACGGACAAGGCGTCTGACTTCGGATCAGAAGATTGAGGGTTCGAGTCCCTTCGTGGTTGTCTTGTTTAGTTGTATGCTGTCATATATGTACAGAAATCAAGAGCACTATACTGAGTACTAACCAAATAAACACATGGTGAAAGCTGATAAGTACTTTGCTAGTTGTACTCCATGTCAGAAATCCTCTGAATGGCATGCCATTAAAGTCGGAGGATTTTACCAGTCTGTTACTGGTAAAAAAAAATCCAAAGTTAAGCTGATGTTGCGCAATGATCTTGGCTTCCCCATACTGCCTACACTCAAGCTATAAAAAAAGATGAGAGACTTGAATGAGTAAGTTCTATCACGTCGAGTCATTGGAGCATATAACAAATGATAAAATAATTGCATTCAAAGCATTTTTTGAAGAACTAAAAGTCTTTCAACTCACCTGCTGATAACATCCAAATCCGCAATACCAAAGGCAAGCTGTATAGAATGTTTGTGTGACTTAAATAGGTAACAGAGAAAACACTGAGAGCACTTATTCTCGCACAAATTTGCTCATAGGGCAACTCAACATCAGGCCGGTTAGCTCAGCTGGTCAGAGCGTGGTGCTAATAACGCCAAGGTCATGGGTTCAATCCCCATACTGGCCACGATTATCAGCAACAACAGCACATGTGTAGGCGCCCTTCCATAACACATGACTTTTAAAGATATATCAATATATTTGATGCTGCTTGTCCTGGAACGGATCACAGGGGAAGCAATGTGAGCAGACATCCCTTGCCCCGATTCTCACAGGACATAATCTACATCTCTTTTCGAGTGGACACACAGAAATACCAATGCAAGACCAGCATGGTTTATTTCTTGTGAGTCCTGGACCTTCCCTCAGGCCTCCTCACCGTGCAACTGATCCAAAATATCTCCCCTGGGGGGAATCTACATGATATTCTGACCAGATGCCCATACTGCCTGATCTGGCTTCATTCAAAGAAGAGCGGCAGAGACTGTATTCTCAGCGTATTCCAGATGACTACGCTTATCACCCTGATCCAAGAGGGTGAGCCTAATCACCACAGAGTGGAAGATGATTTCATCCCTTATGCATTCGCAATCTCATTCATTTAGTTGTAAATGTAAAATAACAGGAAATCACTGTAACTGTGAAAACACACAATATTTCTGTTCTTTTACACAAAAAATTAGAAATACATATATTTATTGTTAAATTATGTTCACAAATGTAGCGTGATTTCACAAATATTTGTCTGTTATTTAATTAAATAAACTGTAAAATTCAACTTTAAAACTCTAAAAAAAAGTTTAAAAATCATTTAAAATTACTGAGAAATTAATAGTAAAATAACTATTTAATTTGTAATTTCACTATAATTTCTTTGTTAATTGACTAATTTTTTCATTGAAAATAACTACAATTACTGTAATTTCCTAGATGGTAACATTTATTAACATTATACAGTATTAACATTTATTTTGAAAGTACTTCAGCATGTCTGAATCAGGAGACATTCTACTGCTGCAACGTCTCCCTGCACAAACCATGGATTTATTATATTATCTTAGAACTTATAATACTTATAATACATTGCATAAACACACACTAAAAAATTTAAAAAAAAAACGTCTCACATGCCCGGCACAGACTGGGACCTGAACCTGATCAATGTGATGACAACAACGCGACAATTCATTGGAGTACTGAAATGCGCGGTTCCCAGAAGAAGAAGAAGACATGCCATTGGCTGTTACAGGGACACTGAACATCCGACTTTGACGTGACGGACGGTTAACAAGTTCAACAACCACCGCGCGGCTGTTCCCGTTTGGTCGACAGAAACTTTGAGCGAACAGCAGCTAATGTCCAGGCAGGAGGAAGGACGAAGGCAGAAGGCAAGTATCAAACTGAAGCTGAGTAGCATTAGCTTTATTTACCACCATGCCTCTGACTTTACTCAGCAAAAGGCACCGAATCCGCTAGCATGTCGTCAATTGAAATGTTAGCTAACTATGATGACAAAAGCATGGCCCTTGGCGTCTTCACCTGTTGTCTGGCAGTGTAAGCTGCATTTAGTAGTCAGCCAGACCAGCCACTAACGTTAGTGTAACCGAGGGTCTTCTTATTATTATATTGAGGTATATAAAAGAACCACAGGTAGCGTTCTCACATTCGCTGGCTTGAACGGCAGCCGCCCTTTATTCACACACACCTTGAGTTACAGGTTAACCCCGGAACCATTTCCTGTCTTGTGTACAAAATAAAAGCTCTTCACATTAATACCGGATGTTACCAACATGCTAAACATCCCTCTATACAGGGCTCATAAAAATAGCATTCATACCTATGGCCCCTCAAAAAGAAACGTCCTCGTTTCAACAAAAAAACTGTAAAGACCACATTAGCTTTATCCATACACTTAAAGTAATGCAATGAAAACAAACACAACGCAATCCCGACACAATGCAACCTGACTAGTGCAGTCACAGTAAAGCACGCCCCACTACATTTTCATGCACACCAGCAAAAGCTGATACACCACAGCGTTTGGACATGCAAAACCACACACAAAGACAAAGTATCATTACAGCACATTAAACCTGGCAAAACAGAGCATTTGCTGACTTTCTTAATATTCCCTCTCTTAATTGCAACAGCATAACTTAATGAACAAATATAATCTAACTGTATGATACATAATCCCTAAAATGAGCAGGTTGTCTCAGGAGCCTTCCTGACCGGGAAACTTTATGTTGTGCTTCCCCTGAGTCAGGGTGTTGACCCACATCCAAACCCACTGTAGCAAGTGACTCTTGTGGCTCTCCATTGAACTCAGGCAACGTAGTGGAAAGAGCAGAAGGTATCGGTAGTGTGTAAGGTTTCAGTCTGTTATAGTGTACTACTTTCCCACTCCCCGTACAGCTGGAAGGATCCCCAATGCGATAGGTGAGTCCTCGCTCCCCCTGTGTGTCTAACACTGCCATGACCCTGTAAGGGCCCTTCCAATGAGGAGCCAGTTTCAATCGATCCTCTGTAGGATCATGCAGCCAAACAAAATCCCCCACAGTGTATGGCCGATGACGAGCCATGCCATCATGGTAAAGTTTTTGTCTCTCGTGAGCATCTGCAGAACCCAGCCTGGCTCCACTAAAAGCAGCATCCAATCTGCCCATGAGTGATGTCACAAAGTCATCATAGCCACAAGAAGAGTAGGAGTTGGCCCTCTGAGACAACAATAAAACATCCACAGGAATACGGGCCTCACGTCCATGTGTCAGAAAATATGGGGAGTAATTGGTGCAGGCATGAACAGATGTATTGTAGGTAAAAGCCACATGCTTAACATATCCATCCCACTCCCCTCCATAAGTCTGCAATAACTTGGCCAGCTGGTCTATCAGTGTTCTGTTAAAGCGTTCCACCATCCCATCTGACTTCGGATTATAGGGAGTGGTGCGTGTTTTTTTTATTCCCAAAAGCTCACAGAGTCTTTGAACAATCTCAGCTTCAAACTGCCGACCCTGATCACTGTGAACAGTCTCTGGAACTCCATGCACAAGAACATAGTCCTCAAATAGGCAACCTGCAACCGATTGGGCTGTTTGGTTGGGAAGAGCATATAAATTCACAAATTTTGTGAAGTAGTCTTCCACCACCAACACATATCGGTTTCCCTTTGATGTCACAGGCAGCTCAAGAATGTCAGCAGCCACTCTTTGAAATGGTCGTGTGGCTGGGGACCCACCCATAGGTGCCCGATGTCTTGGCACGGGTGCTCTGCGGGTCTGACAAGGCACACATAAGTCACACCACAGCTTGATGTCTTTAAACATAGAGGGCCAGTAACACACCTGCCTTGCTTGCTCAAACACTTTTTCCGCCGAGAAATGTGCAGATGCCGGGCCCCCGTGCAGGTGCTGCAGCACATCTGAGACAAGGGAACGAGGCACCACCACCTGACACAGAGCATCTCCAGTGAGAGATGAGCTCACCTTTCGACAAAGCAGTCCATTTACTACTGAAAGGCGGGGATATTCGGTCCATAATTTGCGAAGCCACCGAGAGCTGCCTCTCATCCTCGCCCGAGGTGGACGAGATCCATCCCCCTCAATCCAGTTCATGACTGGCTTTGTATCCAAGTCAGCCTGTTGAAGCTCCCTCATCCCCTGTTCTTCACTTGACAGAGCCTGAAGGAATGAGAGCACATCCGCCTCATTATTTGTCTCCGTAGGCTGACCATCTGGGTTGAGATCCGAGCTTAGCCGATTCACTATTTCCGGTGCTGGAGTAACTGTCTGTGACACAGTCTTTTCCTTCTCCGAGCTGATGACATTCACTTGAATCGCAGCATCCAAGAGGGTGACCTTGGACACACAGGATTCTGGTTGTTGAGGCCTCCGTGAAAGCGCGTCTGCATTTGTGTGTCGTTGTCCATCCTTATATTCAATGACCCAGTTGTAAGGATCTAGCTCCAGGACCCACCGGGCTCTTCTTCCAGTGGGATCTTTGTCGAGAGCCATGTTGCGGAGGCCTAAAAGGGGCTTGTGATCAGTGATGATGGTAAAAGCTGCTGATCCAATGTAGTGTCTAAACTGACGTACAGCCCACACTATAGCCCACAGTTCCCTGTCAAATGTGGACCAGCGCCTTTCGGTGGGGACAAGTGACTGACTGGCATATGCAACCACTCTTTCCAGCCCTTCCTTGTCCTGCGCCAGCACAGCTCCCACCGATTCCTGGGAGGCATCTGTATACACTCTAAAGGGGCTGTTAAAGTCAGGCATTATGACAACAGGAGCAGTTGACAACACTGATTTCAAATACTCAAAAGCTTCATCACATTCAGGTGTCCAGTCAAATGAAATGTCTTTACAAGTCAGCCGGTGCAGCGGGGCCGCACGCCGGGCAAAGTCTTTCACAAAACGTCTATAATAAGAGCACAGGCCCACAAATGCTCTTACCTCTGTTGGATTTTGGGGTGCGGGCCAGGTTTTCACTTTCTCTGTATTCCTGGGGTCCGGCTGTAGTCCATGACTGGAAACCACATGGCCCAGAAACACCACATTATCACGTGCCAGATGGCACTTTGCAGGATTCAGTCTGAGTCCTGCTGTCTTAATCCGGGAAAACACTTCGCGTAGCCTGGAAAGGTGCTCTTCAAATGTGGGACTGAATATCAACACATCATCCAGGTAGACCATGCACACCTGCCAGGGCAGGCCCCTAAGCACCAGTTCCATCATGCGCTGAAATGTTGCAGGAGAGTTCGTGAGGCCCATTGGCATTGCACGCCACTGGTAGAGGCCCCTGCCTGTAGTGAAGGCAGTCTTCTCTCTGTCGTCCTCGGCAACTTCCACTTGCCAATATCCGTTGGAAAAGTCCAATGTGCTAAACCAGACAGCCCCTGCCAGCGCATCCAAGGTGTCATCAACTCTCGGGAGTGGATGCGAGTCTTTAACTGTCACACTGTTCAGACGTCGATAGTCCACACAGAACCTCCACTCACCATTCTTTTTCTTGACCAAGACGACAGGCGAGGCCCAGGGGCTGCAGCTCTCCTCAATCATCCCCTGTGTTAACAGGGCACCCACTTGGCGGTCAATCTCCCCCCTCTTCTCTGGTGAAGTGCGGTAGGCGCGCTGACGGACAGGAGGATGATCCCCTGTCTTGATACGATGTTGGATGAGGGTGCATTTCCCTGTTGGCCCCTTTGTGTTGTTAAAGATGTCTGTGTGTTCCCTCAGCAGTGCAATCAGCTGTTCTTTTTGCTGTTCGTTAAGTGGAGAATCGTCGAGAGACACAGAGGGTACATCACCGACTGCAATGGCAGAGCAGAGTTGAGCTGAAGGCTGTGGGAGTGTCACTAGCTCAGATTCCTGCACTGAGTAAAACTCACCAAGATGCATGCCTTCTCTCAGTGGAATGTCCTGGTCTGTAGGATTGAGCAGACGAGCGGTTGTGGCCCCCTCTTTTACCAAGGTCACTGTGTGAGCCACCACACACTCACTGCCTCTTGGAAGATTGGGCGCCAGATAACCCATAAAGTCTGGTAGTGGATCAGATAGCACAGCTGGCGTCAGGCTAACAGGCACCATCATCTCACTGAGGGGTGGTAGTGTGACTGCCGTTGTGATGGAAACATTGCAGCATTCTGGAATAAAATCCTTGGTCCTTAACAGTGGGAATGCTGTCTCTCTCAACTGCAATCGACCTTGTTCAAAGTCCAAAAGGGCATGATTTGCTCTCAAAAAGTCCAGTCCCAACAGTGCTTTTTGTGTAGAACCTCTCATCACATAAAACACATGCTGCCAGAATTTGTTGCCCAGATGAAGGGTGGCAGTGATAGTGCCCAATGTGTCGAGCATCTGACCGTTCACAGCACGTGCATCAATCAGCTCAGCATTCAGAGGTCGTGTGCGTAGAGCAGGAACAGCCATGCGAAAATCAGAGCTTATAAATGATTCTGTCGATCCTGAGTCCACCAATATATTTATCTCCATACCTTCCAGGCTGCCCCTCACATAAGAAGTGCATCTGGGCTTCAAAGTGTCTTGAATTTGAACAGTATCTGGTAGAAGGGCGCATATTTCTCTTTCTTGGGGGCCCTTGCGTTCTTCAGCTGACGTTTGGGCCACAACACCAGCTATATCTCGTTTCCCGACTGGTGAGCAGGGCTCTCCCGCCTTGTAGAAAGAAAGCGCACTCCCGTCCGCCGCCGTGTCTCTCCAGCAAAGGTGTTCCTGGCAGGGCTGGGGCTCCGCCAACGTGGAGAGTGGGCGTGCTGCTCAGAGGATGTCCCATCTCTCTCTCTGTGGCTCTCCTCGCCACGTCTGTCCGACCAACCATGATCAGGCAAACGACCTCTCCAGCCCACTGGCGCTCGGCGTGACTGGCAGCCCAGCTCCCCACAGGTACACTGGCACTGACCTCCATGTGGTGGAGAATGTCTTTTCCATCCATCAGAGGCGTGATTTGACTTCAGCCGGTTATTGTCCTCCACCATACGTCTCATGTCCGTTCTCAACTCTCTTATGTCCTCAGTAAGTCTGTCCACAGCACGATACAGCCCGCCGCCATCAGATACAGACTGCACCATTGCTGCTGCACTTCCGACAACCAGAGGTGGGTGGGACTGGCTGTTAACATAGTCCAATTTTAAAGTCTCTCGAGCCATCTCACACCGTCCAGCAATCACCAAAGCCTCGTCCAAGTCAGTAGCCCCTTGCTCATGACACTTAGCCCTTAGAGCCGGGTCAAGCCCCGCGAGGAACCGTCTGAACTTTTCTTCTTTGTGAGCTATTCCCCCGTAACCAGGGAAAGCATCCTGAACCAGCTTACTAATCTCTGCTGCATACACTTCCAGACTCTCACCTGGGGCACGGGGACGAGCAGAGAGATTTGCTCTAAAACAGTCCAGGAAATGTCTCTGTCCAAAGGCTTCTTGTAGCTTCTCCTTCACAGCCGCATAGTCAGCCTGCACTGCTGCTGGTAAGCTGTCCCACAGAAGAAATGTTGCCTTGGATAGTCGTGTTGGCAGAATCCTTGCAAGTTCATATTCATAATCCAGCCTGGAGCCTCCAACCAGAGCTCTCACACCAACCTCATACTGTCTTGCCCAGCCTGAGAAACTCTGCTTTTCTTCGCCGGTGAAAGGCGGTGGGAGGTCGATCTTTACATTGCCGACGAAAGAATGCTCTCCCATTCGTCCCTTCTGATCCAGGGGATCAGCATCATGCAGCCACATTGTGCCTCACTGTATGGATGGATAGACCTGACAAAAAAGAACCAAAACAAAAAGGCTGGACTTTTGCGCTGGACAATGTGAGGGTATATTGAGGATCAACATCTGTGTTGGACGATATGGAGACTTTCCCAGATAGATACCAGATATGTTGTTGTAACGACTAAATGCATGATAGAAACTGGGGCTGATTTGATCTGAAACGCATCTGAAACTGATGGTTTGTCATCACTTTTTGTGTTTATTTAACTGATAAACAGGCCCAAGCCCCTGGCTCCCTTCCATAACTCATTTGGTACAGCAGAGAACTGCAGGTGTCCCATGATACGCAGCGTAAGCCTGGTTACATGCATTCATACAGGATTCATGAAAAGAATGTGGGCTTAGCTCCCTTCGATAGCTCAGTTGGTAGAGCGGAGGACTGTAGGTGCCCATCAACAGTTATCCTTAGGTCGCTGGTTCAATTCCGGCTCGAAGGATGTGCCAAGCTTTTGTATACAGAGGCTTTTTTGGCCAACTCCGTCAATCCTTTCAAAGCTTTTGGAATGTGCTGTTTTACGAAAGACTGTTCTACTCTTTATCGAACTTGCTAAGGGCTAGTGGCGCAATGGATAATGCGTCTTACTACGGATCAGAAGATTCTAGGTTCAACTCCTGGCTAGCTCGGCACGCTGGTTTTAGTCTCTCACTTCTCCCAATGCTATAGAACAGGATCGCTTTAAACCTTCTACTCCCTGGGTATCCCAGCTCACTTACACCCCAAAGATACCTCACAGTGTGTCGTCTTGCAACACATGTGGCTGACCCCACACCGTAAGGAAAGCTCGTCTTCCTCTTTATCTCTGCTGTCAATGATTTTGCTCCAAACACAAAAAAAAAACATGCCTGCCAGCCACATGCCGCAGAGCTACATATGCTATCCCTGGGATACGAAGGTGTTTCGAATCACATCAAAGCCACACACGACAAAAACCCATAACCAGCAGTGATCGTATAGTGGTTAGTACTCTGCGTTGTGGTCGCAGCAACCCCGGTTTGAATCCGGGTCATGGCAACCCCCTGACCTAATTTGTTTGCATGGCTGAAAAAAGATCCCACTTTCAACTTAGATTTCTTAAACTTTTAAAAAATTATTTTGTCTACAGGCCTCTGTCCCGTATCAAAGGTCTCAAAGAATCAAACAGCACAAATGCAGAAGGTCTGCCCATTTAAAGAGCATAAAAGGGGTCAAAGTATCAAACAGGCCCCAATGAGAAATAGTGCCTTTTTAATGAGTCGCCAAGGCCGTATATGTTCTGTGTTTTTTAGTTCTTCTAAAGGGAGGGTTTTCACACACCGCCACACCCAAAGTATAAACATCCTAACAACAGAAGATGAAAATCATGTGCCAAAAGAATGGATGGATAGACCTGACAAAAAAGAACCAAAAAAAAAAGGCTGGACTTTTGCGCTGGACAATGTGAGGGTATATTGAGGATCAACATCTGTGTTGGACGATGTGGAGACTTTCCCAGATAGATGCCAGATATGTTTTTGTAAGGACTAAATGCATGATAGAAACTGAGGCTGATTTGATCTGAAACGCATCTGAAACTGATGGTTTGTCATCACTTTTTGTGTTTATTTAACTGATAAACAGGCCCAAGCCCCTGGCTCCCTTCCATAACTCATTTGGTACAGCAGAGAACTGCAGGTGTCCCATGATACGCATCTTAAGCCTGGTTACATGCATTCATACAGGATTCATGAAAAGGATGTTGGCTTTGCTCCCTTCCATAGTTCAGTTGGTAGAGCGGAGGACTGTAGGTGCCCATCAACAGTTATCCTTAGGTCGCTGGTTAAATTCCGGCTCGAAGAATGTGCCAAGCTTTTGTATACAGAGGCTCTTTTGGCCAACTCCGTTAATCCTTTCAAAGCTTTTGGAATATGCTGTTTTACGAAAGACTGTTCTACTCTTTATCGAACTTGCTAAGGGCTAGTGGCGCAATGGATAACGCGTCTGACTACGGCTCAGAAGATTCTAGGTTCAACTCCTGGCTAGTTTGGCACGCTGGTTTTAGTCTCTCACTTCTCCCACTGCTATAGAACAGGATCGCTTTAAACCTTCTACTCCCTGGGTATCCCAGCTCACTTACGCCCCAAAGATACCTCACAGTGTGTCGTCTTGCAACACATGTGGCTGACCCCACACCGTAAGGAAAGCTCGTCTTCCTCTTTATCTCTGCTGTCAATGACTTTGCTCCAAACACAAAAAAAAACCATGCCTGCCAGCCACATGCCGCAGAGCTACATATGCTATCCTTGGGATACGAAGTTGTTTGGGATCACATCAAAGCCACACACGACAACAACCCACAGCCGGCCGTGATCGTATAGTGGTTAGTACTCTGCGTTGTGGTCGCAGCAACCCCGGTTCGAATCCGGGTCATGGCAACCCCCCGACCGAATTTGTTTGCATGGCTGAAAAAAGATCCCACCTTCAACTTAGATTTCTTAAAATTTTTAAAAAAATTATTTTGTCTACAGGCCTCTGTCCCGTATCAAAGGTCTCAAAGAATCAAACAGCACAAATGCAGAAGGTCTGCCCATTTAAAGAGCATAGAAAGGGTCAAAGTATCAAACAGGCCCCAATGAGAAATAGTGCCTTTTTAATGAGTCGCCAAGGCCGCATATGTTCTGTGTTTTTTAGCTCTTCTAAAGGGAGGGTTTTCACACACCGCCACACCCAAAGTATAAACATCCTAACAACAGAAGATAAAAATCATGTGCCAAAAGAATGGATGGATAGACCTGACAAAAAAGAACCAAAACAAAAAGGCTGGACTTTTGCGCTGGACAATGTGAGGGTATATTGAGGATCAACATCTGTGTTGGACGATATGGAGACTTTCCCAGATAGATACCAGATATGTTGTTGTAACGACTAAATGCATGATAGAAACTGGGGCTGATTTGATCTGAAACGCATCTGAAACTGATGGTTTGTCATCACTTTTTGTGTTTATTTAACTGATAAACAGGCCCAAGCCCCTGGCTCCCTTCCATAACTCATTTGGTACAGCAGAGAACTGCAGGTGTCCCATGATACGCATCTTAAGCCTGGTTACATGCATTCATACAGGATTCATGAAAAGAATGTGGGCTTAGCTCCCTTCGATAGCTCAGTTGGTAGAGCGGAGGACTGTAGGTGCCCATCAACAGTTATCCTTAGGTCGCTGGTTCAATTCCGGCTCGAAGGATGTGCCAAGCTTCTGTATACAGAGGCTTTTTTGGCCAACTCCGTCAATCCTTTCAAAGCTTTTGGAATATGCTGTTTTACGAAAGACTGTTCTACTCTCTATCGAACTTACTAAGGGCTAGTGGCGCAATGGATAACGCGTCTGACTACGTTCAGAAGATTCTAGGTTCAACTCCTGGCTAGCTCGGCACGCTGGTTTTAGTCTCTCAATTCTCCCAATGCTATAGAACAGGATCGCTTTAAACCTTCTACTCCCTGGGTATCCCAGCTCACTTACACCCCAAAGATACCTCACAGTGTGTCGTCTTGCAACACATGTGGCTGACCCCACACCGTAAGGAAAGCTCGTCTTCCTCTTTATCTCTGCTGTCAATGATTTTGCTCCAAACACAAAAAAAACCATGCCTGCCAGCCACATGCCGCAGAGCTACATATGCTATCCTTGGGATACGAAGTTGTTTGGGATCACATCAAAGCCACACACGACAACAACCCACAGCCGGACGTGATCGTATAGTGGTTAGTACTCTGCGTTGTGGTCCCAGCAACCCCGGTTCGAATCCGGGTCACGGTAACCCCCTGACCTAATTTGTTTGCATGGCTGAAAAAAGATCCCACTTTCAACTTAGATTTCTTAAACTTTTAAAAAAATTATTTTTTCTACAGGCCTCTGTCCCGTATCAAAGGTCTGAAAGAATCAAACAGCACAAATGCAGAAGGTCTGCCCATTTAAAGAGCATAAAAAGGGTCAAAGTATCAAAAAGGCCCCAATGAGAAATAGTGCCTTTTTAATGAGTCGCCAAGGCCGCATATGTTCTGTGTTTTTTAGCTCTTCTAAAGGGAGGTTTTTCACACACCGCCACACCCAAAGTATAAACATCCTAACAACAGAAGATGAAAATCGTGCGCCAAAAGAATGGATGGATAGACCTGACAAAAAAGAACCAAAAAAAAAAGGCTGGACTTTTGCGCTGGACAATGTGAGGGTATATTGAGGATCAACATCTGTGTTGGACGATGTGGAGACTTTCCCAGATAGATGCCAGATATGTTTTTGTAAGGACTAAATGCATGATAGAAACTGGGGCTGATTTGATCTGAAACGCATCTGAAACTGATGGTTTGTCATCACTTTTTGTGTTTATTTAACTGATAAACAGGCCCAAGCCCCTGGCTCCCTTCCATAACTCATTTGGTACAGCAGAGAACTGCAGGTGTCCCATGATACGCAGCGTAAGCCTGGTGACATGCATTCATACAGGATTCATGAAAAGGATGTGGGCTTTGCTCCCTTCGATAGCTCAGTTGATAGAGTGGAGGACTATAGGTGCACATCAACAGTTATCCTTAGGTCGCTGGTTCAATTCCGGCTCGAAGGTTGTGCCAAGCGTTCGTATACAGAGGCTCTTTTGGCCAACTCCGTCAATCCTTTCAAAGCTTTTGGAATATGCTGTTTTACGAAAGACTGTTCTACTCTTTATCGAACTTGCTAAGGGCTAGTGGCGCAATGGATAGCGCGTCTGACTACATTCAGAAGATTCTAGGTTCAACTCCTGGCTGGCTCGGCACGCTGGTTTTAGTCTCTCAATTCTCCCAATGCTATAGAACAGGATTGATTTAAACCTTCTACTCCCTGGGTATCCCAGCTCACTTACACCCCAAAGATACCTCACAGTGTGTCGTCTTGCAACACATGTGGCTGACCCCACACCGTAAGGAAAGCTCGTCTTCCTCTTTATCTCTGCTGTCAATGATTTTGCTCCAAACACAAAAAAAACCATGCCTGCCAGCCACATGCCGCAGAGCTACATATGCTATCCTTGGGATACGAAGTTGTTTGGGATCACATCAAAGCCACACACGACAACAACCCACAACCGGCCGTGATCGTATAGTGGTTAGTACTCTGCGTTGTGGTCGCAGCAACCCCGGTTCGAATCCGGGTCACGGTAACCCCCTGACCTAATTTGTTTGCATGGCTGAAAAAAGATCCCACTTTCAACTTAGATTTCTTAAACTTTTAAAAAAAATATTTTTTCTACAGGCCTCTGTCCCGTATCAAAGGTCTGAAAGAATCAAACAGCACAAATGCAGAAGGTCTGCCCATTTAAAGAGCATAAAAGGGGTCAAAGTATCAAACAGGCCCCAATGAGAAATAGTGCCTTTTTAATGAGTCGCCAAGGCCGCATATGTTCTGTGTTTTTTAGCTCTTCTAAAGGGAGGGTTTTCACACACCGCCACACCCAAAGTATAAACATCCTAACAACAGAAGATGAAAATCGTGCGCCAAAAGAATGGATGGATAGACCTGACAAAAAAGAACCAAAAAAAAAAGGCTGGACTTTTGCGCTGGACAATGTGAGGGTATATTGAGGATCAACATCTGTGTTGGACGATGTGGAGACTTTCCCAGATAGATGCCAGATATGTTTTTGTAAGGACTAAATGCATGATAGAAACTGGGGCTGATTTGATCTGAAACGCATCTGAAACTGATGGTTTGTCATCACTTTTTGTGTTTATTTAACTGATAAACAGGCCCAAGCCCCTGGCTCCCTTCCATAACTCATTTGGTACAGCAGAGAACTGCAGGTGTCCCATGATACGCAGCGTAAGCCTGGTTACATGCATTCATACAGGATTCATGAAAAGGATGTGGGCTTTGCTCCCTTCGATAGCTCAGTTGGTAGAGTGGAGGACTATAGGTGCACATCAACAGTTATCCTTAGGTCGCTGGTTCAATTCCGGCTCGAAGGTTGTGCCAAGCTTTCGTATACAGAGGCTCTTTTGGCCAACTCCGTCAATCCTTTCAAAGCTTTTGGAATATGCTGTTTTACGAAAGACTGTTCTACTCTTTATAGAACTTGCTAAAGGCTAGTGGCGCAATGGATAACGCGTCTGACTACGGATCAGAAGATTCCAGGTTCAACTCCTGGCTAGCTCGACACGCTGGTTTTAGTCTCTCACTTCTCCCACTGCTATAGAACAGGATCGCTTTAAACCTTCTACTCCCTGGGTATCCCAGCTCACTTACGCCCCAAAGATACCTCACAGTGTGTCGTCTTGCAACACATGTGGCTGACCCCAAACCGTAAGGAAAGCTCGTCTTCCTCTTTATCTCTGCTGTCAATGATTTTGCTCCAAACACAAAAAAAACCATGCCTGCCAGCCACATGCCGCAGAGCTACATATGCTATCCTTGGGATACGAAGTTGTTTGGGATCACATCAAAGCCACACACGACAACAACCCACAACCGGACGTGATCGTATAGTGGTTAGTACTCTGCGTTGTGGTCCCAGCAAATCCGATTCGAATCCGGGTCATGGCAACCCCCCGACCCAAATTGTTTGCATGGCTGAAAAAAGATCCCACTTTCAACTTAGATTTCTTAAACTTTTAAAAAAAATATTTTTTCTACAGGCCTCTGTCCCGTATCAAAGGTCTGAAAGAATCAAACAGCACAAATGCAGAAGGTCTGCCCATTTAAAGAGCATAAAAAGGGTCAAAGTATCAAACAGGCCCCAATGAGAAATAGTGCCTTTTTAATGAGTCGCCAAGGCCGCATATGTTCTGTGTTTTTTAGCTCTTCTAAAGGGAGGGTTTTCACACACCGCCACACCCAAAGTATAAACATCCTAACAACAGAAGATGAAAATCATGTGCCAAAAGAATGGATGGATAGACCTGACAAAAAAGAACCAAAACAAAAAAGCTGGACTTTTGCGCTGGACAATGTGAGGGTATATTGAGCATCAACATCTGAGTTGGACGATGTGGAGACTTTCCCAGATAGATGCCAGATATGTTTTTGTAAGGACTAAATGCATGATAGAAACTGGGGCTGATTTGATCTGAAACGCATCTGAAACTGATGGTTTGTCATCACTTTTTGTGTTTATTTAACTGATAAACAGGCCCAAGCCCCTGGCTCCCTTCCATAACTCATTTGGTACAGCAGAGAACTGCAGGTGTCCCATGATACGCAGCGTAAGCCTGGTTACATGCATTCATACAGGATTCATGAAAAGAGTGTTGGCTTTTCTCCCTTCGATAGCTCAGTTGGTAGAGCGGAGGACTGTAGGTGCCCATCAACAGTTATCCTTAGGTCGCTGGTTCAATTCCGGCTCGAAGGATGTGCCAATCTTTTGTATACAGAGGCTCTTTTGGCCAACTCCGTCAATCCTTTCAAAGCTTTTGGAATATGCTGTTTTACGAAAGACTGTTCCACTCTCTATCGAACTTGCTAAGGGCTAGTGGCGCAATGGATAGCGCGTCTGACTACATTCAGAAGATTCTAGGTTCAACTCCTCGCTAGCTCGGCACGCTGGTTTTAGTCTCTCACTTCTCCCACTGCTATAGAACAGGATCGCTTTAAACCTTCTACTCCCTGGGTATCCCAGCTCACTTACGCCCCAAAGATACCTCACAGTGTGTCGTCTTGCAACACATGCGGCTGACCCCACACCGTAAGGAAAGCTCGTCTTCCTCTTTATCTCTGCTGTTAATGATTTTGCTCCAAACACAAAAAAAACCATGCCTGCCAGCCACATGCCTCAGAGCTACATATGCTATCCTTGGGATACGAAGTTGTTTGGAATCACATCAAAGCCACACACGACAACAACCCACAGCCGGCCGTGATCGTATAGTGGTTAGTACTCTGCGTTTTGGTCGCAGCAACCCCGGTTCGAATCCGGGTCATGGCAACCCCCCGACCGAATTTGTTTGCATGGCTGAAAAAAGATCCCACTTTCAACTTAGATTTCTTAAACTTTTAAAAAAAATATTTTTTCTACAGGCCTCTGTCCCGTATCAAAGGTCTGAAAGAATCAAACAGCACAAATGCAGAAGGTCTGCCCATTTAAAGAGCATATAAGGGGTCAAAGTATCAAACAGGCCCCAATGAGAAATAGTGCCTTTTTAATGAGTCGCCAAGGCCGCATATGTTCTGTGTTTTTTAGCTCTTCTAAAGGGAGGGTTTTCACACACCGCCACACCCAAAGTATAAACATCCTAACAACAGAAGATGAAAATCATGTGCCAAAAGAATGGATGGATAGACCTGACAAAAAAAGAACCAAAACAAAAAGGCTGGACTTTTGCGCTGGACAATGTGAGGGTATATTGAGCATCAACATCTGAGTTGGACGATGTGGAGACTTTCCCAGATAGATGCCAGATATGTTTTTGTAAGGACTAAATGCATGATAGAAACTGAGGCTGATTTGATCTGAAACGCATCTGAAACTGATGGTTTCTCATCACATTTTGTGTTTATTTAACTGATAAACAGGCCCAAGCCCCTGGCTCCCTTCCATAACTCATTTGGTACAGCAGAGAACTGCAGGTGTCCCATGATACGCATCATAAGCCTGGTTACATGCATTCATACAGGATTCATGAAAAGGATGATGGCTTTGCTCCCATCGATAGCTCAGTTGGTAGAGCGGAGGACTGTAGGTGCCCAACAACAGTTATCCTTAGGTCGCTGGTTCAATTCCGGCTCGAAGAATGTGCCAAGCTTTTGTATACAGAGGCTCTTTTGGCCAACTCCATCAATCCTTTCAAAGCTGGAATATGCTGTTTTACGAAAGACTGTTCCAGTCTCTATCGAACTTATTAAGGGCTAGTGGCGCATTGGATAACGCGTCTGACTACGTTCAGAAGATTCTAGGTTCAACTCCTGGCTAGATAGGCATGCTGGTTTTAGTCTCTCACTTCTCCCACTGCAATAGAACAGGATTGCTTTAAACCTTCTACTCCCTGGGTATCCCAGCTCACTTACGCCCCAAAGATACCTCACAGTGTGTCGTCTTGCAACACATGTGGCTGACCCCACACCGTAAGGAAAGCTCGTCTTCCTCTTTATCTCTGCTGTCAATGATTTTGCTCCAAACACAAAAAAAAAACCATGCCTGCCAGCCACATGCCGCAGAGCTACATATGCTATCCTTGGGATACGAAGTTGTTTGGAATCACATCAAAGCCACACACGACAACAACCCACAGCCGGCTGTGATCGTATAGTGGTTAGTACTCTGCATTGTGGTCGCAGCAACACCGGTTCAAATCCGGGTCATGGCAACCCCCCGACCGAATTTGTTTGCATGGCTGAAAAAAGATCCCACTTTCAACTTAGATTTCTTAAGCTTTTAAAAAAATTATTTTGTCTATAGGCCTCTGTCCCGTATCAATGGTCTGAAAGAATCAAACAGCACAAATGCAGAAGGTCTGCCCATTTAAAGAGCATAAAAAGGGTCAAAGTATCAAACAGGCCTCAATGAGAAATAGTGCCTTTTTAATGAGTCGCTAAGGCCGCATATGTTCTGTGTTTTTTAGCTCTTCTAAAGGGAGGGTTTTCACACACCGCCACACCCAAAGTATAAACATCCTAACAACAGAAGATGAAAATCATGTGCCAAAAGAATGGATGGATAGACCTGACAAAAAAGAACCAAAACAAAAAAGGCTGGACTTTTGCGCTGGACAATGTGAGGGTATATTGAGCATCAACATCTGAGTTGGACGATGTGGAGACTTTCCCAGATAGATGCCAGATATGTTTTTGTAAGGACTAAATGCATGATAGAAACTGGGGCTGATTTGATCTGAAACGCATCTGAAACTGATGGTTTGTCATCACTTTTTGTGTTTATTTAACTGATAAACAGGCCCAAGCCCCTGGCTCCCTTCCATAACTCATTTGGTACAGCAGAGAACTGCAGGTGTCCCATGATACGCATCATAAGCCTGGTTACATGCATTCATACAGGATTCATGAAAAGAATGTTGGCTTTGCTCCCTTCGATAGCTCAGTTGGTAGAGCGGAGGACTGTAGGTGCCCATCAACAGTTATCCATAGGTCGCTGGTTCAATTCCGGCTCGAAGGATGTGTCAAGCTTTTGTATACAGAGGCTCTTTTGGCCAACTCCGTCAATCCTTTCAAAGCTGGAATATGCTGTTTTACGAAAGACTGTTCCAGTCTCTATCGAACTTATTAAGGGCTAGTGGCGCATTGGATAACGCGTCTGACTACGTTCAGAAGATTCTAGGTTCAACTCCTGGCTAGATCGGCACGCTGGTTTTAGTCTCTCACTTCTCCCACTGCTATAGAACAGGATCGCTTTAAACCTTCCACTCCCTGGGTATCCCAGCTCACTTACGCCCCAAAGATACCTCACAGTGTGTCGTCTTGCAACACATGTGGCTGACCCCACACCGTAAGGAAAGCTCGTCTTCCTCTTTATCTCTGCTGTCAATGATTTTGCTCCAAACACAAAAAAAAACCATGCCTGCCAGCCACATGCCGCAGAGCTACATATGCTATCCTTGGGATACGAAGTTGTTTGGAATCACATCAAAGCCACACACGACAACAACCCACAGACGGCCGTGATCATATAGTGGTTAGTACTCTGCTTTATGGTCGCAGCAACCCCGGTTCGAATCCGGGTCATGGCAACCCCCTGACAGAATTTGTTTGCATGGCTGAAAAAAAATCCCACTTTCAACTTAGATTTCTTAAACTTTTAAAAAAATTATTTTGTCTACAGGCCTCTGTCCCGTATCAAAGGTCTGAAAGAATCAAACAGCACAAATGCAGAAGGTCTGCCCATTTAAAGAGCATAAAAGGGGTCAAAGTATCAAACAGGCCCCAATGAGAAATAGTGCCTTTTTAATGAGTCGCCAAGGCCGCATATGTTCTGTGTTTTTTAGCTCTTCTAAAGGGAGGGTTTTCACACACCGCCACACCCAAAGTATAAACATCCTAACAACAGAAGATGAAAATCGTGTGCCAAATGAATGGATGGTTTTTCATCACTTTTTGTGTTTATTTGATAAACAGGCCCAAGCCCAAGGCAGCTGTTCCCTGCTGATCCCGCTCCCGTACCT
This sequence comes from Odontesthes bonariensis, assembly GCF_027942865.1. Taxonomy (NCBI): domain Eukaryota; kingdom Metazoa; phylum Chordata; class Actinopteri; order Atheriniformes; family Atherinopsidae; genus Odontesthes; species Odontesthes bonariensis. Next base: position 23,983,192 of record NC_134513.1, on the reverse strand, counting down.
GTTGTCCACAACCCCAGTCCTGCATGTCCCACCATGGTCCAAACACCTTCACACCTTTCTTCTCCTTCACCTGTCATCCCCAACCCCAGTCCTTCCTCTGCCCCATTTGTTTTTGTGTGTCCAACTCCAGTTCCTGCTGTCCATCAGATTGCTCCTGCTGGACCCATTCCCTCTCCACCACTTGCTCGTAAGCCCTATGTCCGCACTGTGGAGAAAAACAAGTGTAGTCTGTGCCACCAGCCCCTGGCCACAGCCAGTATTATGGCCACATTTACTGCCCACAGACAGCTGTTGATGAAGAGGAAGAGGGCAGAAAAAAAAAATGTACTCATTCTTTTCATTGACTGTTATTGTGTGAGTGTGTGTGTGTGTGTGTGTGTGTGTGTGTGTGTGTGTGTGCGTGTGTGTGTCTGTGTGTGTGCGTGTGTGCGTGTGTGCGTGTGAGTGTATGTGTGTGTGTGTGAGTGTGTGTGTGAGTGTGTGTGTGCGTGTGTGCGTGTGTGTTTGTGTGTGTGTGTGTGTGTTTGTGTTTTTGTGTGTGCGTGTGTGCGTGTGTGCGTGTGAGTGTATGTCTGTGTGTTTGTGTGTGTGTGTATTTGTGTGTGTGTGAGTGTGTGTGTGTGCGTGTGTGCGTGTGTGCGTGTGTGTTTGTGTGTGTGTGTGTGTGTGTGCGTGTGCGTGTGCGTGTGTGCGTGTGAGTGTATGTGTGAGTGTGTGTGTGTATGTTTGTGTGTGTGTGTGTGTGTGCGTGTGTGTGTGTGTGCGTGAGTGTATGCGTGTGCGTGTTTGCATGCGTGTGTGTGCGTGTGTGCGTGTGAGTGTATGTGTGTGTGTGTGTGTGTGTGTTTGCATGCGTGTCTGTGTGTGTGTGTATGTTTGTCAGTGTTTTTGTAAATATGAATAAAAATAACTTTATTTCTACACCAGTATTCTTTGTTTTTTCCTAGCACACCTATGGAAAACCTTTGTAAACTCACACAAATTTACAAGAAAGGGAAATAATGGTATTGCTGATAGATCCACAGGCTGTGAGAACTGAATCTCAGAAACATTACTTTGATATGTGGCACTCGTGTTTCCCTGTTCCAACAGATATCCTTTGAATGGTGTTACAGTGACCCCCGACCCCCCCGTTTCTCTCCACAGTCGCCTCAGGCACGCTCAGGACGGGAGATTGGACCGAAAAAGAAAAAGTTTTCAGTGCAATCTGTTGGTTTCCTTAGCTAGGAAATTATTTTTGAATTGGCTCTATATGAACAAATTGGATTATTTTATGAATAATTATGATTACAATGAATTGAATTTCAATTGGCTTGAATTGGACATTATTATCTAAGTGCCTTGAGATGACATTTCTTGTATTTGGCGCTATATAAATAAAAATGAATTGAATTGAATTGAATACATACATACATTGTGGGATGGATAAACACTTTCTAAATGTACCCCAAACTGCTTATCTTTCATGTTTACCCACTACAGACGTATAACAGGCAACGGCAAATGATATAACTATTAGCCAAGACGAGGTCGCTGGAGTAGACCAGGGGCTCAAACCCAAATGCCTTCCTACGCACAAAAATATCCGGATGTATGAATCTGTGCGTACGCATCAATCCAAGAACATTTCCTTTGTACATCCCATCAACGTGGAATTGAGCGCACGTGTTGGAGTACCTGACTTCTCCTTGTCCACGCCCCTACCTAAATATGCAAATCTTCTTTAAATGAGCCCTGCACCTGCGATTCCCTGCGATACCACAGGCAACTCAATGTGCTTTACATAAAGACAAGGCATTTAAAAGAACAGAATAAAGCAGCAATTTAAAGAGAAAAAAATAGAATGAAAATTAAAAACACAGTTAAAAGCAATCAAAGAAGAGGGGAAAAAGAAAGATATAAACTCAACCATAAGCACACCGAAAGAGAAATGTTTTTAACCTGGATTTAAAAGTGCTTACAGTCGTGGCTGATTTCAGTTCTGCTGGTAGTTTGTTCCAGTTGTGTGCAGCATAACAGCTAAAAGCTGCTTCACCGTGTTCAGTTTGAACTATGGGCTCCACTATCTGACCTGAGTCAGCAGATCTCAGAGCTCTGCTGGGTTTATACTCTGCTAGCATGTCATTCATGTATTCTGGACTTAAACCATTCCGTGATTTGTAGACAAGTAGCAGAACTTTAAAATCTATTCTGTATCTGACCGGGAGCCAATGTAAAGACTTGAGAACTGGGGTGATGTGATGTGATCTCTTTGTTCTGGTTAAAACTCGGGCTGCAGCGTTCTGAATGAGCTGCAGCTGTTTGAGACTCTTTTGGGGGAGTCCAGTCAGAAGACCGTTACAGTAGTCAAGTCTGCTGGAGATGAAAGCATGAATCAGCTTCTCCTGATCTGTTTGGGACATGAAACCCTTAATTCTGGATATGTTCTTAAGTTGATAAAAGGCTGATTTGGTGACTGATTTGATATGATATTTGAAGGTCAGGTCTGAGTCTATCAGCACGCCGAGGTTCCGGACTTGGTCTTTAGTTTCTAGAGACAGTGACTCAAGATGTTTACTGACAGCAAACCTCTTCTCTTTGTTGCCAAACACAATGACCTCAGTTTTTCTTGATTTATATGAAGGAAATTTTGGTTCTTCCACTTTTTGACTTGCTCTAAGCAGTCGCACAATGACTCTATAGGACTGCAGTCATCTGGAGATAGTGTGAGATATATCTGTGTGTCATCTGCATAGCTGTGGTAGTTGACTTTAGAGTTCTTCAGAATTTGACCCAGAGGCAGCATGTATAGGGTGAACAGAAGGGGTCCAAGAACTGACCCCTGAGGAACTCCACGTCATAGCCACTCGATCAGATTGATTACTTCCAATAGTCACAAAATAACTCCGCTCCTCCAAGTAGGACCTGAACCATTCTAGGACTGTCCCGCTGAGTCCTGCCCAGGTTTCCAACCTGTTCAGCAGTATACTGTGATCTACAGTGTCAAATGCAGTACTGAGATCCAACAATACCAGAACTGACACCTTGCCTGAGTCAGTGTTCAACCTTATGTCATTTAACACTTTAATGAGAGCCGTTTCTGTACTGTGGTGAGGTCGGAAGCCTGACTGAAATTTGTCAAGGAGTCCACTGGAGTTCAAGAAGTTACTGAGTTGATTAAAAACCACTTTCTCAACAATCTTGGCTATAAAAGGAAGATTTGAGATGGGTCTGTAGTTGGTTAAAATGGAAGCATCCAATGTTGTCTTTTTTAGGAGTGGCTTGATGGCAGCTAATTTTAAGGGTTTAGGAAACGTGCCTGATTGAAGTGAGCTGCAAATCTGTTTGGACAGAGCTTACAATAGTTTTAAAGAAGTCAGATGGCATTGTGTCAAGACAGGATTTTGATGGTTTAAGATGCTGGACTGTTTCTTCTATGGTTTTTTGGTCAACTTTATTGAATTCTGACATCATAGTTGATTGATTCCTAGGTGGTTTTAAGGTTTGCGTCATTTTATTATTTTGCTGATTTATGTTGATATTTAGCCTTATAGATTTGATTTTTCATTGAAAAAACAAGCAAATTCATTGCATTTTTCTGTGGAACAGAGTTCTGAAACTATCTGATTTGGGGGGGTTGTCAGCTTATTAACCATAGCAAACAGAGCACGAGTGTTGTTGATGTTCTTATTAATCATTTCAGATAAGTGTTGCTGTCTAGCGCGGAGTAACCCGTGGTTAAAATTACAAAGACTTTGTTTGTAGAGGTCATGGTGAATTTGAAGTTTAGTTTTTCTCCATTTACGCTCTGCTTTCCTGCATTCCGTTTTCAAGGCCTTTACCATCATAGTGTTTCTCCATGGTGTTCGCTTTCTGCTCAAGATCCTCTTATTTTTAACAGAGAAGACTAAAAGTCTAAGAAGACTAAATGGACAGAGATGATTTATAACTTTCCACACGTTTAGGTCATGGCACCCCACTGTGAATATAAATGTAAAAAACACATTTCTAACACTTTGCACGAACCGTACAATAATGACAAGTTTGAGTTCAAGTTGTGTTGAATTGTTTAATTATTATTACATGTTTCTCAAGCTGTGGAGAGAAAACAGAATTAAATACAGTTCACAACACGAAATTCTCCTTTATCTGAATTTATACTAACATCCCTCTCCAGTTTCATAATCTCGAGCTTGATCTTCTTTATTTTCAGTTTCTTGTGTTCCATATCTAGTTTGGTGCTCTCTTTATTGGACAAACACATTTCTTCAAAGGCTACTTACCACTCTGAAATATTTTCCTTTACTTTACCTTCACCTACTGCTAGGTACGCTTTTGGCTGTTAAAGCGGAACTCCGGTGCATTTGAAGCGTGTTTCCATTGCTAGGGGTTGTCAAATAGTGATAGTAGGACACAGAGAGGTGCGTATCTGCGCTCCCTGTGTGGAGATCGCTCTGTCCGCACACCCTGTCATGCGAGGCTAATACGTGGTGGCTAAGGGGCAAGCGCTAACCCTTCCACGTAAAACAACAACTTGCACACTGCAGAAACGTCATACCACTTTATAACCCATCCGACAATAAAGTCACAAGCCTTACCATCAAAACCATATACATGGTTCTCACATTACTGGCATGGGGACGTTACAAAACAACTTTATAAACAGTATGTAACTCACCGGCTGGTTGTAGGCTCGCGCATGTGAAAGCCCAAAAGAGTCGATGGAGAATAATCCCATATACAAAACAATTATATTCTCTAGAAAAACTGCGTTCAAGTATTTCAAACATTACAACAATACATGCCCAGTAATATTCTTGCTGAATAAATAATGCTGATGGAGCTGTATGAGGATTTTAAAAGTGTCATAACCAGAAATGGTAATACAGCTAAGATCAATAAAGCGAAGAAACGGCATGACTAACAACTGCTAACAAGACTAAATGCGTAAGTTATGAAAGTTTCATACCATTGACATTCATTTTAGGCTGGCAGGCATACCCTCTGTCACCCAGCAATACACCCAGGAATTCACCTGTGAATACATGATGTTACCATCACAACCTCATAAGTAGTGACATTCTTAACACAGCCATGATGTTAAAAGTGGTTATCAATAGAGGTTCTGTGGCTCACCTCGTGATAGGCGCCAATAGAGTTCCGAACCACTCGGGAGTCGTGGACCGAGCCGGGCCACTTTGCCACAACATTACTGATCAAATAGTCAGCATTGCAGACCATCTGAAATGATAAGATGTTAAACCAATGAATGCACAGTACAGGCAATGTGACGGCAGGCACATTCTTACTAAAAAGTACACTTGTTAAGTATTTGTCAGGGGACTTACCATTCTGCAGGATGTTCTTATATTTTACTTTGACTTGCTGCCATGTCCGTTTTGGCCCAGTCATGTTAAATCTACACACACAAAAACACACACACACACACACACACGATGAAACAGTGGAGGAGCATGGAGTTACATTTAGATAGTTTCACTCACATGCAGTCAATTTCAACTTATTCAAAATCAAAGTGGGTTACAAATATGTTTTCAAATATGTTAATTAACATTTTATTTGTAGCCTAATTGTGATAGTTTCAGTAGAGTGGTGAGTGTGTATTTGTGCACTACTTACGCATTCAGGAGGTCAGCAATGGTTTGCCACGCTTGCTCCCTTTGTTTTTTAACTGTGGCAGTATTTCCTTTTTGTTTTATTTTCTCCTTCACCTCTTCATATGCTTCCATTAATAGTTCTTGCTCTGCTGGGGAGAGATACGCCACCCTTGTTGCCATGGTGAATAAGTGAATCTATAATCGATCGTGGGGTCTATTTAAGCAAGCCGTGTGCAGCACTTATCCAGGATCGGTTTCACCTGGCTTAATGAATCCGTGTCTGCTCATCCTGGCTTGGCCTTTGTGCAACACACTAAGCCTGGGCGCCCATGTTTTGGATTCCTTGAACCTGGCTAAGTAATTCATCCTGGATGTCTAAATCCTACTTTTGTGCAACGGGCCCCTGGTGTTGCTGGATCTTAGTGCAGCTTTTGACACAGTGGATCACCAGATTTTATTAAACAGAGTTAGAAGTCTGGTGCTCTGGCACTGTTCATAAATGGCTTTACACCTCTCACAGATTGACAGTTTTTCATAAGTATGGATACATGCTCCTCGAGAATTCAAATTAAGTGTGGGGATCAATTTTAGGCCCATTGCTTTTTAATCTGTACATGTTGCCTCTCGCCTCTGCAGTGTGAGATTCCACATCAGCTGTGATCCCATGTAGAAAGATCTGAGTTAGTCCTTTGGCACGTGAAGGCACTACAGCCTGCACAGGAGCTATATTAGAATCAATAAATTCCTCGTTCTTACATATGTCTTGCAGTGTTTTAATCCGAGCTGTGTTATCCTAACAGGAGCTCACACTCTGTGCAGCTCACTGATACTGCAGGGTGAGGAGACATTGTTCTACTCGATTATTTTTGTAAACAGGAGGGCCAATACCGTTTACAAATATACAATTAAAGGAATAAAAGAATAAAATTATATCCAAGACTTGTGGAAAGTAGGATGATTTAAAAGGGAATAAAGCTGTAAGCAGCAGGAGGAAGTAGAGATGTCTGCACTCTTCAGGAGGAAGTAAAAACCATTGCAGGCACCTACATCTTCGTCACCATTTAAAAAGGAGTTCTGGCATAATATTTTACTTTCAGATGACTCCACGAGAAACTAAAAATACAGAGACAGCTGTACACAGTTTTAGCTTCAGTCACTGCTCCTCCCCATGTGGAGCAAAGGCATTGCAGCTCACTTCCTTGATTAAGGACATTACTACTTTGTTGTTATGGCTGGGGGTGGTGTTACTTGGCTGAAAACTGGATAGGACCCTGCTGGCAACTAGCTGTACAGAGCCATGATTTGAGTAGCTGCATCTATAAGAACATGCAGCTCCAACTTAAATCCATTTCCAAACATCACAGGATGTTTCTTCCTGGTTCCCTTCCTTAGGAAGGCCTTGGACAGCCACCCTTCCAGCGAGACAAATAAATTATTCAGAGCCAAGGAATTGGTTTCAGCAGCACACATTGTACAATACCACTGTTTTATTTAAAAAGAGGTTCAGGCTGGCAAGTTAGGCGGCGGCAGCCTCTTCCGTCGGATTGGCGGCGGCAGCCTCTTCCGTCGGATTGGCGGCGGCAGCCTCTTCCGTCGGATTGGCGGCGGCAGCCTCTTCCGTCGGATTGGCGGCGACCGCCACTGCAGCTTCTGTCGGATTGGCGGCGACCGCCACTGCAGCTTCTGTCGGATTGGCGGCGACCGCCACTGCAGCTTCTGTCGGATTGGCGGCGACCGCCACTGCAGCTTCTGTCGGATTGGCGGCGACCGCCACTGCAGCTTCTGTCGGATTGGCGGCGACCGCCACTGCAGCTTCTGTCGGATTGGCGGCGACCGCCACTGCAGCTTCTGTCGGATTGGCGGCGACCGCCACTGCAGCGGCAGCTTCTGTCGGATTGGCGGCGACCGCCACTGCAGCGGCAGCTTCTGTCGGATTGGCGGCGACCGCCACTGCAGCGGCAGCTTCTGTCGGATTGGCGGCGACCGCCACTGCAGCGGCAGCTTCTGTCGGATTGGCGGCGACCGCCACTGCAGCGGCAGCTTCTGTCGGATTGGCGGCGACCGCCACTGCAGCTTCTGTCGGATTGGCGGCGACCGCCACTGCAGCTTCTGTCGGATTGGCGGCGACCGCCACTGCAGCTTCTGTCGGATTGGCGGCGACCGCCACTGCAGCTTCTGTCGGATTGGCGGCGACCGCCACTGCAGCGGCAGCTTCTGTCGGATTGGCGGCGACCGCCACTGCAGTGGCAGCTTCTGTCGGATTGGCGGCGACCGCCACTGCAGCGGCAGCTTCTGTCGGATTGGCGGCGACCGCCACTGCAGCTTCTGTCGGATTGGCGGCGACCGCCACTGCTGCGGCAGCTTCTGTCGGATTGGCGGCGACCGCCAGAGAAACATTCACTTCTCTTTTAGCCTTCAGATTTACTTGTGAGATTTCAGCTTGCTTATATTTCATGTGGCCAATGGATGCAGCACCTTTAACTTCTTTGCTTTCCATTAAGACTGCAAAGAAGTTCAAAAGTGGATTAAGAAATATAGACAAGTTAGCCATAAACAGAAAATGCAAACACTTCAGCTTTAAACTCCGTTTAGTTGCTTTTCTTGCAGTGTGACAAAGCTTTAAAGGGCTTTACCATATCCTGACACATACTATACAACTATGCAGGAGTCAAGTAGACAGCAGCAGATTGAAACGGGTCACTGTTCAGACAGAAGTCTTCTGAAAACCATTTTCCAGTCAATGCTCAACTAACGCAGTTTATAAAGTTTCACCATCCAAGGAAGACTCAAACTCATTTTGCGTACCTTCTTTTGAGTTCTTCCCCAACTTGGAATCCATTGGCTGGACAAGTTCAAGGGGTTTCCTTGAAGAAAAGTCTATGACACAAAAGGCATTGAGTCACTATGAAAACCTACAGCTTTAAAACATTTCTTACAGCTTTCCTTACCGCTTTGCTTTTTCTGAACCTCACTGGCAGCTCCATGATTCATCCCAACTATTGGCCAACATGATCCTATGGAGAGAGCATATTTTTGCACAAATGCTAATCGTGAGACAGAACAACAGACACAATCCAGTTTTAGGACTTAACACCAAAAACAGCAGACAAAAATGCAAAACCTTTGGCCAGCCAAGCCGTCAGCACAGAAATCAACAGGACTCCAACAACTCCCATTGTTCCAGTCAGCAAACAACATCCCAACCCACCTGTGAGGTTTAAATCAGCTCCTCGTGGAGGTGACACAGCTGTTGCTCATCAGGTATAATTAGATTTAGAAGATTCAGGGCTCATTCAGATAATAGTGAATTAAAAATACCAAAAGTGGATTTAAATAGTAGTATTGAGGATTTTAATCTTTATATATGTAATGCTATTGTAGAAGTGGCCACTCAAACTATAAGGATAAAAGGTGGGAAAAAGGAAAGGAAGTTGGTACCATGGTGGACAATAGAATGTACTGCAGCTATGGAAGAAACAAAATAAAGCCTTTAAAGTATTAAAAAGAAATCATAGCCCTCAGAATTTGAATGAATACAAAAAATTGCAAGCAAAGGTAAGAAGAACTGTTAAAAGTGATTAAAAGAATGAAAGGAATTAAAAGAGTGAATGGATATCCAATATTAAATAATGGAGAAACAACAGCAGTGAAAAATAAAGATAAGGCAGAGATGTTGAGAAAAGTGTTTGTTAGAATTCATAGTTCTGAAATTATCAGTGTAGTAGGGCGAGAAAAGACAATTCTGGAAAATAAGGAGTTATTGGAAAAATGGTCGAATCGAATGATTTATTGAATATGTCATTTACAATAATGGAATTGAATAGGGCAGTTTAAAAATATAAATTATCAGCTCCAGGAAAGATCAGATTTGTTATGTAATGGTAAGTCATTTAAGTGAATTTTCTGAGAATATTTGATTGGATTTGAATTTGGGAGGAGGGAGAATTACCAAAAAGTTGGAAAGAAGCTGTGGTTATACCAATTAGAAAGCCAGGAAAAGATGAATCAAAACCAAAAATCAAAAATTATAGACCAAGAGCTTTAACATCCAATATATGTAAAATAATGGAGAGAATGATAAATGAAAGATTGTTATATTATATAGAAAGTAAAGGACTTATATCAAAGTATCAAAGTGGATTTAGGAGAGGGAGGAGTACAATGGATCCAGTAATATGTCTAGAGAATGAAATAAGAAAGACTCAAGTAAATAAAGAGAGTGTTGTAGCAGTATTTTTTTATATTGAAAGAGCGTATGATATGATGTGGAGAGAAGGGTTATTAGTTCAAATTAGAAGAATGGGTATAAATGGTTGTATGTTTAAATGGATTAAAAAAAATTTAGAAGGAAGAAAAATACAAGTGAGAATAGGGAAGGAATATTCTGAGAATTTTAACATAGAAAGCACAGTAAGTCCATTATTATTTTCTGTGATATGTTTAAGGCCTCTCACCAGAAGAGCACCTAAAAGATTTCTGAGGTGTGTGGACATAAATCCCGCCACATTTTACCTGGAAAGCAAGCCCTTTATTGTGTTGTTTACGAACTCAGTCGATAAACTTTGTAGCTTCCTTAAAGAGCTCGTACTCTACTTTATTTAACAAACATTTTCAAACATGTCTCCAGGGCTGTGTTCGAAACCGCCTACTTCTCCTACTATTCCTACTAGTCATACTTTTTTAAGTTCCCGGATGTACACTAGATGCATACTAGATTCGCCGAAATGTTGAGTATTCATCATGAGGTTACTTGTCACACTCAAACTACCCAAGATGCAACGTAACGTGACGTCGCCCATCGCCATTTGAACGGTCAAATTCCGTTAACGGGACGAGAGGAGTCAAAACGGCATAACCGGAAGTGTGTTGCTCACTGCGGCTAGCTTTACTAGCGGCGAATTTGTGGGAACAAAATTGTAAATAGCCGGTATTTTGTCAGATTTTCAACACCTTGGGGGTCTAAATGACTACTTTCTCGCCTGAAAATGTGTCAAATGTTGCTAAAGTTATATATTTACAGAGTTTATAGCTTAAGCGAAATCAGCTTTTCAGGCCGGCTGATTTCGGCTCGGGCAGGAGCGAAGTGCACTGTGTGTAAACGCTCTGCATACTGTCAGATAGATGAGTATGCTGTTTTCAAGTATGTAGTATGTAGTAGGCGGTTTCGAACACAGCCCAGGTTCAACATCACTTGTTCTACTGCCTTATTCATGTAGATGACCTTCTATTTATGCTTGGTAGGTCCACCTAGTGGTCATATTTGGAATGGCTATTTAATGCATACTGCATATCAACACATCCCCCCTTCTGTAGATCCAAACATTAACACACTGATACTTAACTTACTTACTTAATAGATCTAACACACTGATACTTACTTTAAACATTCATCAACACATCACCAGTTTTTTTTTTTTTTTTTTTACAGTGAACCAATATCCAGTCCATTCTTCTTACAAGTTCAGTCTATCAGGTCTTTTTGTCTGGCGCCCAGATCTTCTCAGGACAGGTAATTCCGACTGAACATTGCTTGTGTCCTGCAAATGTCCATTGTCTGCACTTGATGCTGCGTCTGCACTGAAATCATCAGAATCATTTTCAGCCTCTGTGAAAGTCTCTTTTGTTTTCAGAAGGCTGCGGCGGTTCCTTCTGAGCACATGTCCTTCTTCAGTCTTCACTTCATAGGATCTAGGTCCGACCTCCTGGAGAACAGTTGCTTTTCTGTTCCATGCTTCTTGATCCTGGATTCGCACCACGTCATCCTTGGCGAGTGGACTGAGAGGCTTAGTTGACTTGTCAAAACGTTGTTTCTGTTTCCACTTCATGTTCTCCAATTTTGTCTGTATCCCTGTGTTGTGCTTGATGTCTGTGTAACAGGGAAGGGTTGTGCGTACTTTGCGATTCATTAACAGTTCTGCTGGGGATAAACCACATTCAAGCGGGGCAGCTCTGTAGCCTAGAAGAGCTAAGTAAGGAACTGACTTGCTGTCTGTGGTCTTTTTCAGAATCTGTTTAATGATGTGCACCCCCTTTTCAGCTTTACCATTTGCCTGTGCATGCTGAGGACTGGATGTAACGTGATTGAAAGCATAGTGGCTCGCCCACGTGGGTTCAAACCCCACTCCTGGTACCATGTGTTGTTTACGAACTCAGTCGATAAACTTTGTAGCTTCCTTAAAGAGCTTGTACTCCACTTTATTTAACAAACATTTTCAATCATGTCTCCAGGTTCAACATCACTTGTTCTACTGCCTTATTCATGTAGTTGACCTTCTATTTATGCTTGGTAGGTCTACCTAGTGGTCATATTTGGAATGGCTATTTAATGCATACTGTATATCAACACATTTATAATTTGACCTCATTTGCCTTCCACATTTGGGTATATACTGAAGAGATTGTAATAACAATTGCTTTTGTTTCGCCCAATTTTAAATCAAACAACCTCTAACATCCCTACATGAAACCACATTAAGCCACATAAAGGGGGATGAATTCATACCCTCTGTACACATAGCCTAGCTTTACATTAACCTGTTTTATTAATGTTTGCAAACCTGATGCTTACTGGAGGGACATCTGTGTAAAATATGCCCAGGGCCAATACCACTTCTCTACTGGCAAACGTCCAGGGGCCAAGAAGTGCAAAAGGGCCCTGGAGAAAATTGATGCTTGTCCCCTGCAGAACCACACAAAGGATCTGTTCGAGGAATTAGCCTTCTGTGCTCCTGTGGGTTCCACAAGGTAGGTGAAATGATTTACTAAGTCCTGATAAGCCACTGCAGCATGTGGATTTATTTATTGAACAATATATATCTCCACAACTCTGGAGAAAACTGTGAGTGTGGGATTCTGAGTTGCATGTAGCATGGCCCTCTTTTTGTAACAGACAGAGAGAGGAGACACAGAGACAGGGAGAGGGGACAGGGAGAGGAGACACAGAGACAGGGAGAGGAGACACAGAGGCAGGGAGAGGAGACACAGAGACAGGGAGAGGAGACACAGAGACAGGGAGAGGAGACACAGACGCAGGGAGAGGAGACACAGAGGCAGGGAGAGGAGACACAGAGACAGGGAGAGGAGACACAGAGACAGAGAGACAGGGAGAGGAGACACAGAGGCAGGGAGAGGAGACACAGAGACAGGGAGAGGAGACATAGAGACAGGGAGAGGAGACACAGAGACAGGGAGAGGAGACACAGAGACAGAGAGACAGGGAGAGGAGACATAGAGGCTGGGAGAGGAGACACGGTGACACGACAAACTAAGCAACACTGATTGACCAGAGTATTTCGTCCCCTCCTCCTCTCTTCCTTAGGCTGCCCCCTACTCAGAGGACATGCATTTCTGTTGTGTGATGATTGTGCTACTCATGGAGGAGATGGACGTGTATGCATGTCCTTTCTTCATCTTTGTGTTTATACTGGTTACAGGCGAGCGCATAGGAGTGGAATATTTATTGGCCCAGACCAACAGAGGTGACCTCCTGGCTCCATCGCAGGTCCCTGAAGTCCCCTCGCAGGTGCTGGAGGAGGAGGAGGAGCCGGATGACACCATCAGCACACCTGACATTGTGGGCCAGTCAGCTGCGATAGGGGCTGGTGATCCTCTGAGTGCTGTGATGGGTGACGCTGAACCCGGACCCCTCGTCACAGAGCTCAATAACACTTTCTGTAACACCTTACTCTAAAACATAATATTTAACTGAAGTAAATGTGGTTACATTTTAATAAGATAAATGAATGTAAAATCAGCATGGCTCACATATTAGAAACAAGAGTACATTTATTTGCTTGGTTATTCTTTTTCTCACTTTTCGGACCAGTCAATGTGACTGGAGAGGTGTTGCAGGATGGGAGGCAGTTGATGCCCTAGCATCCTACCTACTAGACTTGAATCGCACCATCACAGCCTGGTCAGCCAAGGAGGAGGAGGAAATAGTCCACCGCTACACAGCTCTCCATGCCATGGACAAGAAGCCTTCAAGGTACAAAATAGTAATTATTTTGTGCACCAGAATTAAACATACACTCCATGGGCTGAATGAAGAATATGGATGTCTCTTTCACCATTTAGCTACACCCAGAAGGCTAGGAAGAAAGCGCGGGCATCAGGAGGACCGTGGAGAGCACCGAGGAAGCCGAGTGGCTCTGCTCCTGGACAGCAGGCGGCAGAGAGGTGCTTTCTATCATTTTGGTTCAATGCAAATCATTGACTAAGAGACAGCACATGTTATTAAGTGTAAATTACTTTATTGCAATCCCTACTGACATTGTCACTTGGTTCTTCGTGGCTTTACAACCTTGTTCACAGTCCAGATCATATCACACTTCTCTCCCACAGACTGTACATGACTCACGGCCAAGCAGCCCGGGACCCCGAAGTCCACAGGGTCAGTGAGTGTGTCTGCCTCAGACTGGCCAAGGAGTTCCAGCAGTCACACAACAGGCCCAAGGACATGAAGGGGAAAACCCTGCCCATCCCTCAGTCCACTGTGAGTGTGTACAGCCACATTAGACAGCTGCTGGAGGACAGCAGGGTTGTCCTGGTCCAGACGACGCTGGCTCTGTTGCCGGTGAACAACACCACGGTCTCTGCATGGTATGTGTTATTTCATTTACCTTCCCCATACAGCTAAGACAGTATATACTGTATATACATGTATATGAATATTTAACCTCATGCTTGTTAGAAAATATGTAATACACTGTATGTAATAACCTTAGGCGGGGAGGATAGGCTTACACATATAAAATAATGAATGTTTGTCTTGTAGGCTGCTTAGGAGGGACAAGAGGAAGGACGGGAACATGCTGCTGAAAGGTACAGTTCTCCCTCAACAGCTGCACCTGGCCATGGAGCCTCTCCCTCCAATCAGCACTCTCCCGGCTGCCCCTGTGCAACATGCACACGAACAGATGACCTTTGACCTCCTCAGTTCCCTCCACAATTTGGCCCAGCTCCGTTCTAGCAAGCTCCCTTTTCATATGCTCCCCCATTTCCCCACTTTCCATCCACACATGCTCCTCCTTTTTCTCAGGCTCCTCAACCACAAGCTCCTCCAGAGGGCCTTCCAGGTGCCCAGCCAAGGCAACCTGCCTGGAGGCTGAACAAAGCTGCCCAGGAGGATGAGGAGCGAATGGCAAGGGGGGAACAGCCACGGAAGAGGCTGAAAAAGGAGAAATACCACTACACCTGCAAAGTGTGTGGCCAGAACAAAAACAAACAGACCGGACACACCCAGCTAAAGGGGCGGTGCTACTGTCCAGAGTCAGGACAGACCCTGGATGACTGGAGGAAGAGTGGAGGCCTATAGTCACCATTACTTGTCTCTCTCTGTTGTTTGTCTGTGTGTCTGTTGGCGTGGATATATGACAGGGCCAGAGCTGAGGTGTGTGTGTGTGTGTGAGGGTGTGTGTGTGTGTGTGTGTGTGTGTGTGTGCCAAAAGTTCTGTTCTGTTCGGTTCGGTTCTGTTTCAGTGAGACAGGAGGGACTTAACATACTTTATAACAGAATCTTCTTTAATAACAGGACAGTGAGTGTCATCCACTGAATGTGATTATGAAAACCAAAGCCAGAATCATTTACATTTATTCACAAAACACAACACTCTTTTCTGCTCAATTTGGAATTTGTTTTATTCATTTGTGCTGCACAGATGTAGTCTCTCAAATAATTGAGATTACAATAAAGAAGGAGGGGAAACATGATGGGGAGTTATTTACATTTACAGTTGTAGACTGTTAATACTGTTTTAACTTTAAATGTAGCATATGGCAATTTGAGTTAATAATTTTAATTTTGTATCATATTCATTTTATCATATTAAATGCATTCATGTGCGTAATTGCATAATCACAGGGTTATTACTTTGGTGATTTGTATGGAAAAAGAGTTTCTGTGTTAAAATGACTACATTACCCAAAAGACATTGCGAGACGAGAGCGCAAGCTAAGATGCAAGTGATATGTATCCCGCAAGAGACATTACAATTAAAGTGATGATAAACCTTGCAATAAGTGCAGAACTGTGTGTAAACAATGTTGAGAAGATAGAAGAGTAGATAAAAAGAATATCAAGTGTACGTTCTCCTCCTTTTCTTTCTCTCTCTTTTCCCCCTTTTTCCTCTCTTGTTTTTTCTTTGCCGTTTTTTTTTTTTCAGTATCTCGCTGTCTCTCTGCCTCCCTGTCGTTGCGCTTGTGCTCTGGAAGTGCCACAGAGCCGACAGTTTTTTTCCCCACATCGTTTTTGTTGTCCTTCGGTACCTCGCTGATGGAGGTGTTCTCCATCTCTAGGCCTACTAGTTAAAAACTGGTGTTGTTCACATGGTCTTTTTGTATCCTTCATAGCTTTATACTTTAATTTAATAGAACTGTATTTGATATTTGTATTGTGGCACCTTTTTTGTTATGAAGCTGCTTTGATACTTTTTCGTATTGTGGTGGGTGTTTGTATTGTATCTGTTTAATTTATTTTAAGTTATTTTTGTGGAAGTGGTGCTATTTTGTGAATAATTTAATTGGTTATAATAAAACTTTTATTTATATAAGACTGAAATCTTTCACTTTTGTTAAATGGATTAGAGGATCGTTTACCCGATTTCTTTTAGTTGTTTTTTTTTATTTTGAATAGTCGCGTGGATAAGGCACTGGCCTCCTAAAGCTGGGCATACACTGTGCTATTTTTGGCCCGATGTAGACAAGACTTTCACTCGTGCGACTATTTTGGAGATCGGAACGAGTTTTGGCTCAATCGTGCGTCTCGCATCGTGTAGTATACATGGGGTAACAACAAACGATTAAGCCCTCCCGACCACCTCCCGATCGTTCGGATGAAAATCAAACTTGTTTGAAATCCTGGTCGCCGCTCGTGAGGCTCTCGCACAGTTGAAGCAGTTGCACGCGGCGATTGACCTCATCCTGTCACACTACGCAGAGCCAAGCAGAATGTCCAGCAAAGAGGTGTTCTTTTGCTGGGGACTGGCCGAGTGCTCCTGCTCAATCGTTTCCAGTTGTTGCTTGGCTCTTTTGATATAAATTATCAGAGCCTGAATTTGTACTTGTACCTTCAAAGCATCCTCGGGTGACAGGAACTTCATCCTACGAAAGCGGGGGTCAAGGGCAGCAGCAATGATGGCCACATTTTGTCCATTCTCTTTGAAAGCAGACTCAGACTCCCACCTTGCCTTCATCTCTTGGTCTGCAGCAATCTGAAAAGAGTTCACAGAAACAGACTCGTATGTGGTTTTCTTTGTAGACTTATGGAGACCCTTCAGCAGTGGAGGTAAAACAGATATTGTGACATAGGACTCTCCACTGAGAAAACCAGTGGCCTGTTCGAAAGGCTTGAGGACCTGCTCCAGTTCCTCTAGTAAGATCCACTGATCATTCCTCAAATCCATGGATTGCTTCCCACGCTGTGTAACGTCTGGGTCCGAAAGTGTTGCGACCACCGGCCACCGTTGTTCCAAAAGGCGACTCACCATGTAGTATGAGCTGTTCCATCTTACAGACACATCCTGGAGCAGGGTATGCTCAGCTGTACCCCACTGTTTTTGTTTCTGTTTCAGCTTGCTGCTAGCCGGCTCACTTTTCTTGAAATGCTTAACAAGAGACCATGCAGCCCCGAGTGTCCTGTCGATCATGGGGTTGTTCTTCAAGGCATGATTTACCACCAACTGAAGCGTATGGCCGGCACAACGATGTGATGCTACCGCATGTTTTTCCTCTAGGATGCAAAGAGCTGCAACAACATTTGCTGCGTTATCATGTACAATCGCCAGTACATCATCTCGAAGGGAGAAATCAAATTTATCTGCCACCATCTCAACCCAAGGGGCAATATTTCAGCAGTGTGGCGCTCCTCAAGCGGCATTGTAGTTAAGCTAAATGAGGTCAGCTCCCAATTTTCATGAATGAAATGACAGGTGACACCTAAATGTGCCTCAGTGGCCAGACTGGTCCAAGCATCAGTTGTTAGGGATAGTTTGGAAATGCTTTTTTTTTAGTTCACTTTTCACTTTGTCCATGATAACCATATACTTCTTCTCCATTAAGTCAGTGAAGTGGCGCCTGGATGGAAGGGTGTATCTTGAGTGGAAAGTGTTTATCATTTCACTGAAGCCTTCACCTTCAACAATCGCAAGGGGCCTCATGTCCTTCACAATCATAGAGACGATCCTGTTTGTGTACACACTAGCCTCCTGGGGTGTGCAAGGTGCCTGGTTCTTTTTATGAAAAAAGCCCACCACACTGCTTTCCTTACTCCTGTAAAGGCAAAAAACATAAAGCACATGAATATTCACAGCAGCAAATAAAAAATATAGCATCGTCCACATCATTGCTGTTATTATGATACATTTAGCTAACAGTAGGCTATACTACAGCCATCTCAGAGGCTCAACTTAAAAAATGATTTATGTAATTTAAATTGCCAACTTGTAATGCGTGTTTACTACTTGGATCTGGTTGCTACTAGATCGTGGAATTTCGACAGTCAACAGGTAGACTAGAACTACATAATGGCAGAGTATAAAATCCACCGTCCGGTGTTAGCAAATAGATAACACAGAAGAAACATGTCGGGACTGGTAGCGCTAACAGCTTTAAACTGGCAAGCATGGGACCTGTTCTAGTCGTAGTTAAAAGACGTAACTTTTACGCCGGGAATATAACTAGACAACAACTCAACAGTCTAACGTAGCGTTTATTCAGAGAGGATCTTGAAATCAACAGAACTTACAGTGTTTTGCTGCCATCCTGACGAGCTCCAGGGTGCTTTCGTTTTAAGTGTTCGTGCATCGCTGATGTACTGCTGTGGTACGCCAAATTAAATTTGCATAGTCTGCAAACAACCAAATTGTTAGGCGCATTAAGGGTGAAAAATTCCCAGACTTTGGAAGACTGTGTGCGTGCTTTTTAAGCTATATGCTCTTTAGTGCTCCAACTACTGCTTGCCGCCGCCATCGTTATGAATTCTTCTTCTTCCGTTTTAAACTAAGGCGTCTACACCGATTGGCAACTCTGGTGCATATTTACTGCCACCGCTGGACTGGAGTGAGAGTTCATCTAGTAGGTCGTTTGGAACGGGGACTTCAACCAAAGAAAAAAGATTTGCGATGCATAAAACGTGAATTAATCATGTCGACGAATTTATGACGTCGAATAAGTCGACTATTTGACCGAGTTCTAGTGCCAAAGCATGCTGAGCTGTTTGATGAGAGATATTACAATTCTATTGTAACTGGTAATCTTGCTGTATAGCACCTCCTACTTTTCGGTTCAAGTTTGACATAGTCAGCAGTAAGCAGTTCACTCAAGTCTCATCACGCAAAAATACAGAACGCTTGCATCTACCGCCATGAGGGGACGGTCCAGCTGAAAGCCACGCCCACTGCCAAAAAAAGCCAAGCAGAGTCTCTGTGGCGCAATCGGGTAGGGCGTTCGGCTGTTAACCAAAAGGTTGGTGGTTCAAGCCCACCCAGGGACGAGTGTGTGTACCAACAAATCTACCGGTCAGCAACCAGTTGTAGATCTGGTAGCAAATCGATACCTGTACTGGGAAACTTGTCCCATTGAACCCACAAGTTATCCTTTAAGTTATTTGGTTGACAAGAGTTAAGGTGCCAAAGCATGCTGAGCTATTTGATGAGAGATATTACAATTGTATTGTAACTGGTAATAATGCTGTATATCACCTCCTACTTTTCGGTTCAAGTTTGACATAGATAAGCAGCAGTTCACTCAAGTCTCATCACACAAAAATACAGAACGCTTGTATCTACCGCCATGGGGGGGCAGTCAAGCTCAAAGCCACGCCCGCTGCCCAAAAAAAGCCAGGCAGAGTCTCTGTGGCGCAATCGGTTAGCGCGTTCGGCTGTTAACTGAAAGGTTGGTGGTTCAAGCCCACCCAGGGATGGTCTGACTTATGCGTATTATGGGAGTAAACGCAAACATTCTGCCACCAAAACGCTCTCCTTACGTATTATACACGCTCCTTGGCAAAATATTTCTCCAAGGGTGACCTGTTAAGTGCAGTGTAATGCATGACTCAACCTGGAGGCTCCTCTATCTTTTGTCAAAATTGCACAAGCAAAGTGAAAAAACAACCTTTTTGTCATATTGCTATGAAAGTCACACACAAACAAGGAAAAATTCAAAAAGGCTGAGAGACCAAATGAGGGCACTTGAGAAAAAATTTGACATTAAATCTCTTTCTTTAACAAGTCAGACCAGGAAGTTATTGACTACTTGTTGTGTGCTACTTTACTTGTTACCTACACAGCAGATATCAACCTTATGACAAACATATATAAATCGAACACACACTCTAATAAAGGGGTGATAGGTGGTAATGATCGAGGCCAATCCCACAGTCAACTACAGCAAGTCTCTGTGGCGCAATTGGCCAGCGCGTTTGGCTGTTAACAGAAAGGTTGGTGGTTCGAGCCCACCCAGGGACGAGTGTGTTTACCAACAAATCTACCGGTAAGCAACCAGTTGTAGGTTTGATAGCAAATCGATAGCTGTACTGGGAAACTTGTCCCACTGAACCCACAAGTTATCCTTTAAGTCATTTAGTTGACAATAGTTAAGGTTAGGGATGCACCGATACACATATTTTCACTTCCGATCCGATTCCGATAACTAAATTTGGATATCTGTCGATAACCGATACTATTCCGATATCTCTGATAACACTCTTGTTCTTTCAAATTTATACAGCTGGGCATGCAGGCAGGCAAACACGCGCACACACGCACACACACTTCCCCATTATCCAGTTACTTTTAGTTTACATTGAGTTAATGTCATTAGAAATATTCACGTTAAAGTTAGGAATATGTTAACACTTGATTCAGCAGCATTTTGATTAAATTGCAACAAAAAATGCCTCACCTGTCCTTGTATCGAGCGTCCACTAAAGTGGCAACAACATAGAGTGGCTCACTGTTCCCACTTGCATTTCACGCTGCAGGTTTTCCAGGCGAGACTGTGCAAGCTGTGAATGCTTAAAGTGATAGTTCGGAGTAGATTCATCCTCATTTGAACCGTGATATCCAGCCAAGTAGCCCACCCGCAGTTTTTTCGATATTGGCTGAACATCAGCTGAGTTACTGAGTTATCCCGAGTAGCTTAGTACAAGCGCTAACGGACCCTGGCAGCATCTCCAAAATTACCACACTAAAATCACATGCCATGACACCAAACTTCTACAGTAGTACAAAAATGGTCTGTACTCACAAAGCGATGCATTTGGAAGTTTGTACATAGTCCAGGAGTTTATTATTATCAACACAAGCCTGATAGCTTCTCTGCAGCTAAAACTGCGTCGACGTCACTTCAGGGAGCTTCAAAGTAAGATGAGGGTTGATCTACTACTGTAGAAAACAAAGCAAGGCTGCTCAATTTCTCCATTGATAAAATAAATTCACAACTCTACAACATAAAAATTCATGAAAAATCATGTAGAATATAGCATATACTTTGTTGTCTACAGTAGTAGATCAACCCTCATCTTACTTTGAATCTCCCAGCTCAACGTTCGCCTGCTGGCTTGTTGCAAACTGTGGCATGGAATTCTTGAACGGAGGCGTGCTTGTGCAATACTGTGATCACTGAGATGGCCCCGTTTAGGAAATCCATTCCACATCTTGCAGTAGCAAAGCAGCATACCAGAACTGTGCGCGAGAATCTTTTCAGCATAATGTGTGGATCGGAAATCTCGGGGTGTGGATCGGAAATTTCCAATAGGTGAATTACGTTGATATCGGAACCCGATACCGATACTGGATCGGATCGGCCCCATCCCTAGTTAAGGTGCCAAAGCATGCTGAGCTATTTGATGAGAGATATTACAATTGTATTGTAACTGGTAATAATGCTGTATATCACCTCCTACTTTTCGGTTCAAGTTTGACACAGATCAGCAGCATTTCACTCAAGTCTCATCACGCAAAAATTCAGAACGCTTGCATCTACCGCCATGAGGGGGCAGTCAAGCTCGAAGCCACGCCCACTGCCAAAAAAAGCCAGGCAGAGTCTCTGTGGCGCAATAGGTTAGCGCGTTCGGCTGTTAACCGAAAGGTTGGTGGTTCAAGCCCACCCAGGGACGGTCTGACTTATGCGTATTATGGGAGTAAACGCAAACATTCTGCCACCAAAACGCTCTCGTTACGCAACATACACGCTCCTTGGCAAAATATTTCTCCAAGGGTGACCTGTTAAGTGCAGTGTAATGCATGACTCAACCTGGAGGCTCCTCTATCTTTTGTCAAAATTGCACAAGCAAAGTGAAAAAACAACCTTTTTGTCATATTGCTATGAAAGTCATACACAAACAAGGAAAAATTCAAAAAGGCTGAGAGACCAAATGAGGGCACTTAAGAAAAAAATTGACATTAAATCTCTTTCTTTAACAAGTCAGACCAGGAAGTTATTGACTACTTGTTGTGTGCTACCTTACTTGTTACCTACACAGCAGATATCAACCTTATGACAAACATAAATAAATCGAACACACACTCTAATGAAGGGGTGATAGGTGGTAATGATTGAGGCCAATCCCACAGTCAACCACAGCAAGTCTCTGTGGCGCAATTGGCCAGCGCGTTGGGCTGTTAACCGAAAGGTTGGTGGTTCGAGCCCACCCAGGGACGAGTGTGTGTACCAACAAATCTACCGGTAAGCACCAAGTTGTAGGATTGGTAGCAAATCAATAGCTCTACTGGGTAACTTGTCCCACTGAACCCACAAATTATCCTTTAAGTCATTTAGTTGACAATAGTTAAGGTGCCAAAGCATGCTGAGCTATTTGATGAGAGATATTACAATTGTATTGTAACTGGTAATAATGCTGTATATCACCTCCTACTTTTCGGTTCAAGTTTGACATAGATCAGCAGCATTTCACTCAAGTCTCATCACGCAAAAATTCAGAACGCTTACATCTACCGCCATGAGGGGGCAGTCAAGCTCGAAGCCAGGCCCACTGCCAAAAAAAGCCAGGCAGAGTCTCTGTGGCGCAATGGGTTAGTGCGTTCGGCTGTTAACCGAAAGGTTGGTGGTTCAAGCCCACCCAGGGACGGTCTGACTTATGCGTTTTATGGGAGTAAACGCAAACATTCTGCCGCCAAAGCGCTCTCCTTATGCATTATACACGCTCCTTGGCAAAATATTTCTCCAAGGGTGACCTGTCAAGTGCAGTGTAATGCATGACTCAACCTGGAGGCTCCTCTATCTTTTGTCAAAATTGCACAAGCAAAGTGAAAAAACAACCTTTTTGTCATATTGCTATGAAAGTCATACACAAACAAGGAACAATTCAAAAAGGCTGAGAGACCAAATGAGGGCACTTGAGAAAAAATTTGACATTAAATCTCTTTCTTTAACAAGTCAGACCAGGAAGTTATTGACTACTTGTAGTGTGCTACTTTACTTGTTACCTACACAGCAGATATCAACCTTATGACAAACATAAATAAATCGAACACACACTCTAATGAAGGGGTGAGAGGTGGTAATGATTGTGGCCACGCCCACAGACAGTTACAGCAAGTCTCTGTGGCGCAATCGGCCAGCGCGTTCGGCTGTTAGCCGAAAGGTTGGTGGTTCGAGCCCACCCAGGGACGAGTGTGTGTACCAACAAATCTACCGGTCAGCAACCAGTTGTAGGTTTGGTAGCAAATCGATAGCTGTACTGGGAAACTTGTCCCACTGAACCCACAAGTTATCCTTTAAGTCATTTGGTTGACAAGAGTTAAGGTGCCAAAGCATGCTGAGCTATTTGATGAGAGATATTACAATTGTATTGTAACTGGTAATAATGCTGTATATCACCTCCTACTTTTCGGTTCAAGTTTGACATAGATCAGCAGCATTTCACTCAAGTCTCATCACACAAAAATACATAACGCTTGCCTCTCCCGCCATGAGGGGGCAGTCAAGCTCGAAGCCACGCCCACTGCCCAAAAAAAGCCAGGCAGAGTCTCTGTGGCGCAATCGGTTATTGCGTTCGGCTGTTAACTGAAAGGTTGGTGGTTCAAGCCCACCCAGGGATGGTCTGACTCATGAGTATTATGGGAGTTAACGCAAACATTCTGCCGCCAAATGACAATTATATATATATATATATATATATATATAATTGTAAAAGTGTAGGAATATGTAGATATAAGGGTGTATATGTGGATATGGGTGTATGGGTGTACATATATATATATATATATATATATATATATATATATATGTACACCCATACACCCATATCCACATATACACCCTTATATCTACATATTCCTACACTTTTACATAGTCCCTACTCATATACACATATTTATATACTTTATATATACTAAATTCTATTATATAACCTACACCGTTTTAAATAATAAAAAATGACCTGATATCCTCTGTTTCCTGATTCTTTTTGCAATAAATCTACTATATCCAATTTCATTTTCATCCTACTAAGATTTCTAATTAAATTATTTCTCTGAGCCTGATAATTCCTAAAACATAATATAACATGTTCAATTGTCTCATCTTCCCCACACTCATATTTCCCTGACTGATATTTTCCTATCATATATAGATTTTTATTCAATCCATTATGTCCTTTTCGAAGTCTTGTTATAATTGTCTCTTCTCTCCTTCTTCTTTCTGTTCTTCTCATTTCCCTATTTTCGGTTGTATTTTATACAACCAACGTCCTTTTCTTTCTTCCTCCCATAACTTTTGCCATCTCTCTTCCATTTTTTGTTTTATAATACCCTTTACCTCTTTTACACTCA
The DNA here is from genome assembly GCF_027942865.1 of Odontesthes bonariensis. Classification (NCBI taxonomy): domain Eukaryota; kingdom Metazoa; phylum Chordata; class Actinopteri; order Atheriniformes; family Atherinopsidae; genus Odontesthes; species Odontesthes bonariensis. The sequence continues at coordinate 23,958,804 of NC_134513.1, read as the reverse complement.
GTCTTACATTAATATCAATCATTACTCGTTTTACACTCTGTTTAGCCATTCTATCAGCCATTTCATTTCCCTCAACTCCATAATGCGCTGGTACCCATATAAAATTTACTGTAAGCCCCATCATATTAATCCTATAAAGAGTTTGTTCTATTTCAATTAATATATCTGGTCTACTATCCGCCCCCCATCTCCATAATGTCTGTTCTGATCTGGTCGATTTCTGCCCGCATTGCTTTTGTAGTATTGGCGACTTCTGACCGCATTCCTTGCAGTTCCGATTTAAGTGTGTTGAAGTCATCCGCCAGCGCACTTTTGAGTTCATTCCTTATGATTTTAGAAAAGATAAGACCTCCTCTTTGATAGCTTCAGCGGTCATGTCTGAGTTTTTTGGCCGAGTGGGTGTGGGCTGGTTCGGTACACCTGGCGTTTGTCTCGTGGTAGGTCGTGACCTATTAGCATTAGCTTTGCCGCCGTATTTGTTTTTTTGGAGCTTTTCTGCCATTCAAATCGTCGCTCTGCGTGCTGTTAGACCGTTTGCCTCCCTGTGTTGTCTTTTGCAAACGTTTAGGCTGAGTTTCACATATATTTAGCTGTTTTCATAAAAAAATATTGTTGATTCTGCAGGAGCTCTGAAAAATGCTGCCTACTCCATGTCTGCTCACGAGCGCCCCTGTTTAATTTATTTTTAAACTAGAAATGCACTCAGAGAGTGCAGACCTCTGCCAAGTAAGCTTTGTTTTATAAGCGCATTTTTTTTTATCCAACCATATATTGTAGTGAATGGTCTGAAGCGATGCGTCTGCATAAAGTTGTGCATAGATTCAGCTGGCTCGTGTTCCGATTGAAAAGGTTTACAAAGTTAAGATGCTATCTTTCAGATGCGACTTCTCAGAAACGGCAAAGACGGCTTCCATTTGTGTTTAGAGCTGTAACAAAATCCGGGTTATCCGGTTTTCAACCCGGATAAATACGTCACCCGGGCAGACCGGATGGTGGCATGCATTTGTTCTGGGGAACGCTGTGACGCTTTGACGCTTTGCGGTAAGACGTGTTGCATCACTTCCTGTTACCTTGCTTGTGCACTGTGAAATTTCTTGCTCCGCTTGGAGTACTGATAATCACTTTATTTCGATCTATAACTTACACAATTTTGCATAGTTAAACTCTATAGCTTACCGTTCTGTTCTAACACACTCCTACAGATCTTTAATCTTTATTCTCACTTTTTAACGGTGGTCTGGTTCTCTAGCGTAGCATGGCTACTAGTTCTCTCCCTCCATCTCCTGCTTTCACCTGCTCCGTGTGTCAGATGTTTAGTTACTCCTCTGCCTCCTTTAGCGATAATGGTACATGTAACAAATGTAGTCTTTTTGTAGTTTTGAAGGCGAGGTTATCTGAATTGGAAGCTCGGCTCTGCACTGTTGAAAATCAACCGATAGCGAGCCAGGTCCCTTTAGCCAGTGTGGAGCCACCTAGCGTAGCTAGCTCAATTAGCCTCCCCCTAGCAGAACCTGAGCAGCCAGGATTACAACGTGGCTGGGTGACTGTCAGGAAGAGGCATAGCTCTAAAGTCAAGCCCGTTGTTCACCATCGACCTGTCCACGCTTCTAACAGATTTTCCCCACTCAGCGACACACCCGCTGAGGAAAAAACCCTGGTAATTGGCAGCTCTATAGTCAGAAACGTGGCATTAGAGGCACCAGCGGCCATAGTCAAATGCATTCCAGGGGCCAGAGCGGGCGACATAGAATCATATTTAAAACTGCTGGCTAAGGATAAACGTAAATATGGTAAAATAGTTATTCACGTCGGCGTTAATGACACCCGGTTACGCCAATCGGAGGTCACTAAAATTAATGTTGCATCGGTGTGTAATTTTGCCAAAACAATGTCGGACTCCGTAGTTTTCTCTGGACCCCTGCCAAATCTGACCAGTGATGACATGTTTAGCCGCATGTCGTCCTTCAATCGCTGGTTGTCTAGATGGTGTCCAGCAAACAATGTGGGCTACATAGATAATTGGCAATCTTTCTGGAGAAAACCTGGTCTGATGAGGAGAGACGGCATCCATCCACTTTGGAAGTGAATGGATTTCTCATTTCTAGAAATATGGACGAATTTATTTGCCACCCTAAAACATGACAACCCAGGGCTCAGACCAGGATGCAGAGTTGTAGTCTTACACACTTCTCTGCAGCTTCCCACCTGCTGCTACCCACCCAATCGATTAACACAAAAGGAGCAAATCCTCTTGTGCAAAAAGAAATTATTAAAACAAAAACTTTAACTAAACAAAAACATCAAACTATTAAATGTGGTTTGCTGAATATCAGATCTCTCCTTTCGCAGTCTCTGTTAGTGAATGAGTTGATTTGTGATCATCATATTGATATATTTTGTCTTACAGAAACCTGGCTGAAACAGGAGGATCATGTTAGCATTAATGAAGCAACTCCCTCTGACTGTTTAAATGTTCACGTTCCTGGAACCACAGGCAGAGGAGGAGGAGTGGCAGCTATTTTCAGATCAGGGTGACTAATCAGTCCCAGACCCAAGATTAGTTTGAGCTCTTTTGAATCTCTGATTCTCAGTTTTTCCCACGCAAAGTGGAAATCCCAGAAACCTCTTGTGTTTGTTGTTGTGTATCGTCCACCTGGCCCTTATTCTGAGTTTCTGTCTGAATTCTCAGAGTTTTTATCCCAGTTAGTGCTGAGTACAGATAAAGTCATTGTAGTGGGTGACTTTAATATTCATGTAGATGTTGAAAATGACAGCCTAAATATGAACTTTAATTCTATATTAGACTCTATTGGATTTTCTCAGAGTGTTCACAGACCGACTCACTGCCTTAATCACACCCTTGATCTTGTTCTGACTTATGGCATTGAGAGTGAACAGTTAACAGTGTTCCCTCATAACCCTGTCTTATCTGACCATTTTCTGATAACCTTTGAGTTTACATTACTTGACTATACAGTTTCTGAGAAGAAATTTACATATAGAAGGTGTCTATCAGAGGATGCTGTAACCAGATTTAAAGAATTAATTCCATCATCCTTTTCTTCACTGCCATGTGCAGATATGACAGAGGACGACTACCTAAACTTTACTCCAGCAGCACTTGACTCTCTTGTTGACAGCACTATAGTTTCAATGCGTACAGCACTGGACAATGTTGCCCCTCTGAAAAGGAAGGTAATCAGTCAGAAGATGTTGGCTCCTTGGTATAATAATTTACAGCTGCGTGCTTTAAAGCAGACTGCAAGAAAGCTGGAGAGACAGTGGCGTTCCTCTAATTAAGAAGAGTCTCAATTAGTCTGGAAAGATAGTTTAATAACGTATAAGAAAGCCCTTCGTAAAGCTAGAACTGCTTATTATTCATCATTGATAGAAGAGAATAAGAACAATCCCAGGTTTCTTTTCAGCACTGTAGCCAGGCTGACAAAGAGTCCGAGCTCTGCTGAGCCAGTTATTCCTTTAACTCTCAGCAGTGATGATTTCATGAGCTTCTTTATCAATAAAATTGTTTCTATCAGAGAGAAGATTGATGGAGTCCTTCCCACTATTGTCAGTGATGTATCATCAAGTACAGCAGCTTTAGAAGTATCTTTAGAACCTGATTTATATTTAGACAGCTTCTGTCCAGTTGATCTCTCTGAACTAACAACAGCAATAGTCTCTTCTAAACCATCAACTTGTGTTTTAGACCCAATCCCAACCAGACTGTTCAAGGAGATATCTATAAAACCAGATGAACCCAATAGGTTGATCAGACTACAAGCATGTCTTAAAGACATAAAGACCTGGATGACTCAGAACTGTCTGCTTCTAAATTCAGACAAAACTGAAGTCGTTATCTTTGGGCCTGAGCGCTTCAGGGAGAAATTGTCTAGCTATATAGTTACTCTAGATGGTATTTCCTTGGCTTCTAGTTCTACAGTGAGGAACCTTGGAGTTATTTTTGACCAGAATTTATCATTTGACTCGCATATAAAACAGGTTTCTAGGACTGCCTTCTTTCATCTTCGTAATATTGTTAAAATCAGGAACATCTTGTCTCAGAGTGATGCAGAAAAACTAGTCCATGCATTTGTTACTTCAAGATTGGATTACTGTAATTCTTTATTATTGGGCTGTCCCACATATTCTCTGAAAAGCCTTCAGTTGATCCAAAATGCTGCAGCCAGAGTTCTGATGAGAACTAACAGGAGAGATCATATTTCTCCAGTTTTAGCTTCTCTTCATTGGCTCCCTGTTAAATTCAGAATAGAATTTAAGATTCTTCTCCTAACATATAAAGCTCTTAATGACCGAGCTCCATCATATCTTAAAGATCTCATTGTAAGATATTTTCCTAACAGAGCACTTCGTTCCCAAACTGCAGGTTTACTTGAGGTTCCCAGAGTTTCTAAAAGTAGAATGGGAGGCAGAGCCTTCAGTTATCAGGCCCCTCTCTTGTGGAATAAGCTACCAGTAAATGTCCGGGAAGCAGACACCCTTTCCACTTTTAAGACCAGGCTTAAAACTTTCCTTTTTGATAAAGCTTATAGTTAGGGATGGCTCAGGTGATCCTGAAACATCCCATAGTTAAGCTGCTATAGGCCTAGACTGCTGGGGGGCCTCATCTGTCACACCTTTCCTCACTTTACTCTCTTTATGTATATGTGACATTATTGTGGTCATTAACTCGTGTTTCCCTGTTCCAACAGATATCCTTTGAATGGTGTTACAGTGCCCCCCCCCCCTTTCTGTCCTCTCAAACCCCAGCTGGTCGAGGCGGATGGCCACCCTTCCTGAGTCTGGTTCTGCCAGAGGTTTCTTCCTGTTAAAAGGGAGTCGTTTCTCTCCACAGTCGCCTCAGGCACGCTCAAAAGATTGGATTGGACCGAAAAAGAAAAAGTTTTCAGTGCAATCTGTTGGTTTCCTTAGCTAGGAAATTGTTTTTGAATTGGCTCTATATGAACGAATTGGATTATTTTATGAATAATTATGATTACAATTAATTGAATTCCAATTGGCTTGAATTGGACTTTATTATCTAAGTGCCTTGAGATGACATTTGTTGTATTTGGCGCTATATAAATAAAAATTAATTGAAAATGAAAATGAATTAAACCCAATGTACCGCCTTCTAAGTGTGCAGCACTGCTTCAACACAGAACTCTTAGAAATAAACTTCCTAATAATTCCAAGTCGGTCTGTGAATTCGTATGTGTAGTCCACTGATAGTGGATTTATGGCATAGCTTCAGGTATAAAACCCTGGATTATACTCAAGGGCAATACCAAAGCTGTCTATGTATACAGTATATGACTATATAATGAGGTATAAGCAGTCAGCTGTGGTGTAGCCCACAGTATGTATAGCTACAGTACAAAATAAAACCTAAACATAACTAGTAGTTACCTTAAAGTTTACTGCTCTCACACCAGAGGTACTCTTACAGTACATGATAACAGGATTTATACTCTCGAAAGATCTATTTGTTGTACTAAATCACGGGACAGTATGACAAATGCGTACTTTTAATGCAAAACAGGAAATCACCAAAAATGAAAACTTCAGACAAAACTAGACATTGTTAGACCCGATTCTTTATATTGGAAGCCCAAGAACCAGTTGGAGCAGTCTTAAGTTAAACAAAGTATTTATTGGAGGTCACAGGTCAAGTATCAGCGCTGGACATGGAGAGACAGAGTTCTCGCATGAAATCCGTCCGACCAAGTCCCGAGATCTGGAAACATTTCATATTTATGTTCACCCTTATCTCAGAGGTTGTACCTACATTTGACGACGCATCATTGAATATTTACTCATGATGTGAGCAGGCCATCCACAGTCTTCGTCATGTTCTTTGGATGTGATAAGCGATGCGTGTGAGTGTTGTTTCAGGCGTGCATCTACTGTACCAGACCTATCTGTCCTACGAGACGCTTTATCTGACCCAGTTATTTTATCCCGCTACGTCATCTTAAAGTGTTGGACATACATTTGCGTTGTATGAGCAGAGTGTAAATGTACAAACTAGGAACATAGATTATCTAGAGAACTACAGAATATGAATACATAAAGTCTAAGAATAAAGCCAATTTATAACATTCCCCCTCTTGGCATGATTTCATCATGTCAACCTTAAAATGAGGTCGGAGTGTCATATTCTGTATTGTGTCATCCCTGTTAGCGGCAGCCAACCTAGCAGGGCCCCAAACTGCAAGTCTGCGGCCACTTTAAGGTGCAGCACAACCAGAGGAGATTTTTTGTCATCATTATGTAAGCATCAATGTGTAAGCTGTTCTTCATTGCGTTATCAGCAGCAAGCAAGTCTTCATTGCACAGGCATGTGGAAAATAATAAACAATAATAATAATAAACAATTCTAATGCGTTAGCAAAAACTTTTCTATCAGGAGTATTCCATCATTTTGCTCGGAAAAGAACCTCTTTCCGAGAGGGTTAAGACCTTCATAACTCACTGATTATAACTCTGCAAATGAGCACATTTCTTAAAAACTATAAGTGTCACGCCTCTGTGTGTATGTGGCCCCGAACCCATCTTCTGTGTGGAAAACTATATGTGGTTTGAGCAGTGTCAAGGCCCTGCTCACCCATAAGCACCATCATAACACATAATAAGAAATAACGAAGCTACAAAAAATTTCTAACATCTTGAAACTCAAACAGTGCATAAGGCAATTAACATTACCAGCAGGCTCGTCCACCGTTTGCAGCGAATAGGAGCGAAAACTCGATGGCTGAACTGGGAAAAATTCCCCTATGGCCCCGTTTCCACTTGGCGACCGACCACCTCATTACCTTTCAGTGTCTAAGGTCCCGCTCCGAACAGCCGAGTCACACCACTGGCAATGGTTATACTAATGATTGGTTGATTTATACCCACAAAATGATTAATCAGCTTAATGATTACATGAAATACAACAGATGAACAAATACAATTTTTTATGATGTCCACGTGACGAGTCGTGTTGTCTCTTCTGGTCCAATCCTGTCATTGCTTGGTGCTCGGTTCTCCTCATGGCTGAACATCAGTTCAGCATTCTGATCCGGACCTAATCTTGGAAGGAGAGGTCACCAGTACGTCACTTCCTGAGGGATCTTCAGCATCCCTCTTCCCTAACCAATCTTGTTTTTAGGACAATTTCAAGAGAAACTTTCCGCTGTGTTATGTTGACAGTGCTTGAAGATTGTGTGTTTGTTCAACCATCATCTTGGCATGATGGGCACGGCCTTCCAGAATTTCAGATGGACTCCTTGTCCGTTGCTTGGCTTTGAGTCCTGTAGTGGTTCTGAATCTGTGGATTAATAATTAGTCGGAGAACGAATCATGCAGCACACCAGAGCAATTTTCATTTGCCCTGTATCTTATACTCAGGACATGTCTTTCTTGTCCTCACTAGTGGGCACAGGTTCAGTCCTAGTGCCCAATTCATCATTTTTCTTATGTCCCCCAAACCAAAACAACCAAATAAATAAAACAAAAATAATAAAAAATAAAAAATAACCCAAAACAAAACAACTGGCCAGTTGATATAACCCTTGTGCTCATATGACTCAATGCTGTGCAGCGTTCCTGCAGAATTCAGTACCATCAATTTCCTTTTGCTGTGGAAAAACTTCAAATCATTTAGAGAACACATCAACACAGAGACACAACACAAAACAAAGACAAAAGAAGACAAAAACACACACAGAATTTTGTTGGGAAAACTTGAGAAGTAATTAATTGCCGAACATCTCCACTGCAGTTTCTGCTCCCGTGTTGCTGCAGGACAGAAATGTTTGTGGTTAGCATTAAGTTTTTTCCGGCTCCAGTTGAATCAGAAACTTTGCCTATTGAGCTTTTCATGTTCGACTCTCCCACCCCAGGCGGAGAATGAGAATGAGCATTGCAGTGATTGTAACCATTGATGTTACTGCCACTGTGGTACTACAGTCTAATCTCCAACGCAGTGTTTTCTTACTGTTTTCATCGTCAGTGGTCTGTTCAGAGTTTTAGTCCCAGTGATGCAGTCTTTGTCAGTCGGTGAGGTTCCTCAGTCAGTGTTCTTTCGGTGGGATCTGGAGCATGAGTACAGCGAGTCTTGTGGCTCCAGTTACTCAGTCTGTCTCCTATCAACCATACCTTTACACAATCCGATGTAGCTGCAGCTACCTTGTTTGGTCCCGTCCACAGAGGAGAGGACCAGTCACGTTTGTTGACTTTCTTTAGGACCCAGTTTCCTACTTACACAGGTGAAGTATGGCGGTCCTGTTCCTTAGTGAGCATTTCTGTAACCTGTTGAGATATACTCATCACCGTGTTATTCAGTTGTTTCACATATTCACACGAGTTTTCATACTGTCGTAGAACAGGGGGTGAGCCTGTTGGTGCAGTAGTAAATGGAGAGAGTCTTTTCTCCCTGTCCAGGCCTCATGTGGGACAACCTGACAACATTCATGGTGGCATCTGGAGTAAATCTCAGGTTAATTAACATCATAGGGAGAGCTTCAGCCCAAGTTAACTGTGTGTCTGCACAGAGTTTGTTGGGCCTTTTTGATGGTTCTTATTTGCTCTTTCCGCTCGTCCTTGTGAAGCTGGGTGATAGACTTCACCGAGCTTATGTCCAGTTCCAAACATCTGTTCCACTTCTCTTAGTTCTTCATAAGAGAAGTGAGTACCATTGTCTGATCTTATCACTTCTGGTACCCCAAATATTGGAATCATTTCTCTTGTAAGCCATTTAATGACTTATTTCTCTTTTTCATTGTCTTGCCTTCCAGTTTGAGCAGCTGATTTTGAGTTGATGGAGGTGTTTAACAGGGCGCCGGCTGAGCTCACAAAAACTTTTCTTATAAACGGATTAATCTTCCTTTTCCAATCAGAGCGGCTCAGACCTCTAATTATTTAAAATGTTCTAAAATTCTCAGTTTGTTACTATGGTTGAGTGGCATCTCTTTAACTGCAAACAGAATTTTATTTCTATTTCATCCATTCTATCCAATGCTATACTGTTTAATTCAATTATCATTTATCTGCAGGGTTAGAAACTGCTAATCGTGTTTATATATTGTTTCTCTTGTATGGCTCTCTGGTCACTGTGGCTGTTTTTGAATGTGTCATAAAAACAAACCTTATCTTGTCTTGTTATGAATCAGTCTCACTGCAGCTGTCTTTAAATGTCTTTCAGAGTTTTCCTCTTTAAGAAAGCTATTGGTAATATCTGACTCCTGTAGCGCCTTTTGTTGTGTTTTTGTTAATATCCTAATAATCTAACCTATTTTAAACCTCTCTATAAAGCACTGCTGCTGCTTTGTTAAGAGAGCATTTTAATTGTTTCATAAATCTGCTGCAGTTAAATAGTTAACTGGTATATGGATATTGATCACTATTAACTCAGAATTGGTGAAGAGAGGCAGAGGAGGCCTATTTAGATCAGCTAAATTTTTGGAGTTATGTTAATATGATCTCTAAAATAATAACGGTTAACCTTTACTGCTTTAAGATGATAACCGGCTGTTTGACATCTGACTGTCTGGCCTTGCTGTTAAATCCTGATAGTTTAACATATGTCACATGGTCTGACTGTCTGATCTCAGTCCTGCTTCAGGTGGAAATCATAAAGTCTCAATCTGTAGAACATTTGTTTTGTTCCAACAGCTTTTTCAATCAAAGGAGGAAATATTCTGAACGCTCTGCTTGTGTAAATTTTATTTCAGCAACAACTTGTATGAATGTCTTGTTTTCCTGGATTTATTTTGGACATTTTATTGCTTCTTATCTCTTCACTGTGATTCTTGCATTGAAAAACTGTTTTCAGTTTATCTAAGTACTTTGGTATCTCTCTTAATCATATTCATGTTCCATTATCATATGTAGTTCTTGTACTCTTAAAGTACCGGCCAATGATCACTCAGAGTCTGTAGATAAACTTATTGTTTGGACTGTCCTTGCTCTCAGGCTGAATGAGAGAAGAAGAAGCAGGATTGAGATGAGACACTCTTAGGGTGATAGTATTTTATGACAAAGAGAACAACTAATAACATTATGGAGCAGCTTGGAGGTTATCAGTTATCTGTTGGAGATTCATTATTTACTATGATGCTGCTGCACAGCTGATCTTTAGTTAGAACCCTTAGGCCCAGCCTCCGACTCTGTTGATTTTTTCTTTTTCTATTTTGTCTCTCATGTCTCTAAGTTGTGATTTTGCCACTTGTGCCTGAAGGGAAGCCAACTCCATTCTGTCCTGTTCCTGCTCTTCCATTTCATTATCAATGTATTGAGTGCCGTGGGCAGCCCATAATGCATACGTCAAGCTTGCTAGTCCAACCACCTTTTTCAGCGTAGATTGCACAGAGTGAGTGAGTGAAGCTTCCACTGCTCCTCTAAACAGCATCTCAATGGTGTCACTTATGGCTGGATCCTCGCCAGTTCTATCCTGCCATAATTCTCTTACCCGGAGCAAATAAGCTGTCCCTCTCTCATTTCTATTAGGTGGAATTCGGCACAGTTCCGCTGATCTCATATGTATAGGGAACTTCTCTCGTATCTGTGGCCAGAGTAAATATACAAGCTGCTGGAGGGGCGTACTGTCTGGGTCCAGATCAGTTCGGCAGTGTCGTTCAATTTCTGTCAACATGCCCAATGACGTGCATGAGGCAAATACTCGTCTGAAATCACCCAGGGCTGGGACTATTCCAGCACATGCTCCCAAGAATGCCTTAATCCATGGTGCCCCCCCTTTATTTATGTCTGGTAACTGGGATTTAATCATTGCAGTGTCCTGCAAGGAGAATGGATTATATGTGGTGGTAATGCGACTATCACTAGTAGTTGCCGTTATCAATGGCATCTGATGATAATTCCGACGGGTGTCTGTACAAGAGTGAATATTGCCACTACTCAGTTTCTGAGCAGGGACATGTGGCAGATCCCGACTTTGTGACCGGTAAATCTGATTTACCTGTTCAAGCGGTTTTCTTTGCTCGAATACGGAAGTCAGGTCACGTACTGTGGGACCACCATGTACATCCCCTGATCTATTTATGTAGACCGGTTCAGATGGTGTAGCCCATGATCGGGTTACAAATGAATCACTTGAATGTTCTGAGGCCGGAGGTTCCAGAGTTCTGGTGGTGAATGGATTAGTGCTCTGTCGCGTCGTTACGTTCAGATACTCTTTTGCTTGTGTTTGAGAGTTAGTATCTCCTGGGAATGGAGCTGTTTGCAGTATGCCATTTTTAACAACCACTAAATTACCCATCGTGGGAGGTGTAGTGTTGGTTAGTGCCTCTGTCTTAATTGGTTCAATTTGAGGCATCTGTTTCTGGAGAGCGTCCAATAGCCTGCGGGCCTCAGCATAAGGAGGAGGAGAAGACAGTGTTGTCTTATTCACCTCGGTTGCAGTTATGTTGTGTAGATGTGTCTTATCTTTTTGTGTGTCAGGATGTGTCCCTGGAGAAGATTGCGGCCCTGCTGGCATGAGGTGCTGTAATTGTGCGGAAGACTGTGTCTGACAGGAGAATTTAACTTCACCTAAAAAACACTGACAGTCCGCGAGAAATATTGATGCCTTTTTTTCTTCTCTATCTGCTCTCGCTCTTTGCAGTATGCCTGCCTCTTTTAGCTGTGTTACTGCTTGTTCTTTACTTCCAGTTGCTTGTTTTAAGAAGATACTGAACTCACTCAGCTTCGGCAAAGCCCCCTCCCAACATCCTCCAAACATTCCTCTTTTTTGCATCTCTCTAGTCCACTCTACAAACCTATCAGTCCCCTTTTTTTCTTCTTCTTTTGGGACCTTTTTTTTCCATCTCGTCAAGGTGTCAAATAGTACCGACCCCAAAGAGCCGGGTTCACATGTTTTCCACTCATTGATCATTGTTTGTGACATATTTAGATATTATTACACGTGTTAGTCAGAATGGGTGAAGGGCTCAGTGCCCGAGTGGTAGGACCCGTATCAAGAAGCTTAGTTTAGCAAGTTCTAAAACTCCTGTGCGCTTGATTCGCTTGGGGTCATTTCCCAGTCCACCACTCGTTTTACTTCACCAATTTCTGAAACACCCTATCTTACTTCCCCCCTTTTTCTATTCCAACCCCAAAATGCACAAGCCACTCGAGATCTGTTTTCTGTCACAGCAAAAATCTCTTCAAATGGCGAACCACCCCCACAGTTTCATTAAAAATAACAAACTCTTGCCCTGTGTCCTTTATGATTTGTCAGTCTGACCACCACTGTGGATAAGTTTACAGACCCTTCCCATGAGGATAACACTTTATTCTTCTTGTCTAACCACCCAACTGCGGACGTTTTTACGGACCCTTCCCATGAGGATAACAATTTAGAAGATAACTTCTCACACGGTTTCTTCTATTTGTTCGAATTAAACTTTTTGCAGGACACTTATGTTCTTTCCCTATGTGAGACGATGTGTTTTTATACTTTACGTGTGACCACTCAATAAACCAAACAAACAGTAAATTTATGCTTTGATTTTTACTGATCAGGGGACATCTTAATTCAGACAACTTAATTTAGCTTGTCCAATGTGCAGAAATTTTACATATATTCATATATAAGAGGTTTTTCTGCTCACCTTATTTTCTCGGGCGCCTCGAATTGTCTGAACAAAGTGACCCCCTCAATCAGCTCCGGCAGTCCTTCCTCGGAGTCAGTCCAATTCACGGGGTCGCGGCACCAGCTGTTAGATCCGATTCTTTTATTAGAAGCCCAAGAACCAGTTGGAGCAGTCTTAAGTTAAACAAAGTATTTATTGGAGGTCACAGGTCAAGTATCAGCGCTGGACTTGGAGAGACAGAGTTCTCGCATGAAATCCGTCCGACCAAGTCCCGAGATCTGGAAACATTTCATATTTATGTTCACCCTTATCTCAGAGGTTGTACCTACATTTGACGACGCATCATTGAATATTTACTCATGTTGTGAGCACGCCATTCACCGTCTTTGTCATGTTCTTTGGATGTGATAAGCGATGTGTGTGTGTGAGTGTTGTTTCACACACATACAGTAGATACAGTAGCTGTATCTACTGTACCAGACCTATCTGTCCTAAGAGACGCTTTATCTGACCCAGTTATTTTATCCCGCTACATCATCTTAAAGTGTTGGACATACATTGCGTTGTATGAGCAGAGTGTAACGTACAAACTAGGAAGATGGATTATTTAGTGAACTACAGAATATGAATACATGAAGTCTAAGAATAAAGCCAATTTTTAACACTTTTGGGAATTTCATCCCTGAAGTATATCAAGCAGAAATAGAAAATGGAGGAATGGATGGTATTAGGGGATGAGCAGATTTCCTATTGATCATTCAGTCAATGGTTCTTCAGGATTTTTATTGGAAAGTCTCTGACTAACTTCAACAGGGACTTAGATCATTTCCACGATGCTGTTTATCAGTGGATCAATAAGTTTGATAAGTGCTAATTTGTAGGATCATTGCAACAGAGATCTACCAGTAAATTAGACTGTCTGAATCTTTCATATCTTGCCAGAGTATTTATTATTTAGTAAAATAGATTATCATTAGTCTAAAACGTTGATGAATATAAAGATGATTTAAGTCATGAATTGTAAATGCTAAATTAAATAATACACAGCGTTATTATGTGTTATATGTTCATATATTTTTATTTGATATCAACTCATAAACTCATGATTTTTTTGTTGAGTAACTTTGTTTATCTCAGAGTCAGAGAGCCGTGTCTCTGTGCAGTCAGAGGTTTTTGTACGGCGGCTCACTGAGTTTGTATCACTGTGGTACACGTTCGGTGGAGGAACCAGACTGGATGTTGGAAGTAAGTTTATATTACATTACAAATTCAACAGGATGTTGTTAATTAGTCTTTAAAATGTCTTATTTCTAATGTTGAAGGATGAAAAATCTGTCTTTTTCCAATAGTTTCAGTTTTCATATATTTGAGTCTGCTCTTCTGTCATGCAGTTGAAGTGAGACCTGAGTCAAAATGTTGGAACAACGTTCATTTTAGACATAAATTCAAACCGCTTGATGTGAAGGAAAGATGAAGCGTGTTCACTTCTTAGGATAGTTTTCAGGTTTCCAACACCATAACTGTTGTCTCTTTATTCGGTTTGCTTAGAGTTTGAAACCATATGAATAATTCTCTGAATTCTGGCTCATGTTTACTTGAAACTTGTTTGATTGTTCTCACTTATTTTTTCTATTTTTCAGTTTTAAACTAAATACTGCATGTGTAATGTTAAGATTGTTGAATACCAGGAAACATGCTTTAGTGATGTTTTAGGACTTCTTTGACATTTTAATAGAAAATGTGTGATTATTCTGTCTTTGCTGACATGCATGAGAGGTTTCTGATAGGGAAGTGAAACAAGGTGTGAGAGACTGTTGGAGCAGAAGGAAACTTGTGACTGAAACTCCTTAAAGGAGAAAATCTTCTTTCTCAGAGTAAAGGTGTTCAAGTGTCTGGTGTTTGACAGCTGTATGGCTTCTGTGCTCTAAGCTGATTGGTGTCTCCTAGGTAACGCCCCTCCCACCCTGACAATGTTAACCCCTTCCAGTGAAGAGCTGAAGAAAGGGAAGGCCACTTTAATGTGTCTGGCCAACAAGGGCTTCCCCTCAGACTGGAGTCTGTCCTGGAAGGTGGACGGCAGCAGCAGCAGCAGCCTGGAGGAGAGCAGGAGCCCCGGGGTGCTGCAGAAGGACGGCCTCTACAGCTGGAGCAGCACCCTGAGGCTCCCTGCAGACCTGTGGGAGAAGGCCAGCTCTGTGACCTGTGAGGCCACCCAGGCCTCCCAGACTCCAGTCTCAGAGACAGTGAGGAGAGACCAGTGTTCCCAGTCCTGACCTGACTCACTGGGACTCTGAAACTGGTTTTAATCTCTTTCAAGTCTCACTGTGTATTCTGTCTTTCTTTCTGTCAATAAATGCATCAACATTAACAATTTTGTTTCTGTTGTTGATCTTTCATGTTTCAAATCAATAAAGATTTCTTTAATTATGGCTCCATTCATCAAATGACTTTTTTCTTTGCCACACTGTTTATATAACAGTCAGACCATCAGTCAGAATAAGACTTAAAGCAATAAAACCTTTATTCAGTTTGACTTTTATTTAGACTTTTATGACTTTGCTTCAGATTTGTTAACATTAACTTTACTGAAGCCTTTTAGTGAAGGACCAACTCGTTTTTTCACACCACTGAAGGAAGCTCTCTGTTACTGAAGTGCATTTGGGACCTCATGTAGAAGTCATCAGTAGTGTTCTGTATTATTATGAGGCTTACAGATATCACAAGAATCCCTGCTGTCATATGTTTATATACTGATGAGGATGATAGATCAATGAAATCCACAGGGGAATGGCTTTAACTGCCTTTTTTAACAGCAGTAGATGACAGTGTAACACTGACTGTTCCTTCAGAGTGACATGACACCGTCTCCTTTAAACTGTGTGATGTAAAGGAGGTCAGAGCTGCTGTTAAAAATGATAAGAAAACAAAGAATTGTGTTAAAGAGTGAACCTCATATGTGCTCCTTTGCTTGTGCTCTGTTATAAACTTTGTTTCTTTACATTATAAGATAAAGAAGGTATCTCAAACTTACTCTGATACTGTGGCTTTACAACAACAGTTTATGTCATTTATGTGTATAATAAATTAAATAGAACAGATGGAGTATTACCAGCTTGATTCTAACAATCTTTCATATGGACATTATTACCAACAATTCTCTCAGAAACTGCTATCTGATCAGCAGTATTTCAGTGATTAATTGGCTGTTTTCTTCTACTCATAAGGATCAATGAAAGGACACAACAGTTAATGAATGGACCTGAGAAAAAAAAAGTAGATAGCTGGTTTTTCAGACATTTTTGAACGTGTATAAATAAATATACACGCACACACACACACACACACACACACATATATATATATATAGGCAGCCCCACCCCAGACTCTGAGCTGAGTGGGATTAAACAGGTAAAGAAAATGGAAAACAGATTTTCAACTGTTTGCAGGTACTTTTTAAAAATAAAACATATTCATTATTCATGATTTGATTTTTTTTTTTTTAAGTAAATAAACATATATTTATTGATCTAAATCAATGTACTGTTGAATAGGAAGATTTAAACTTTTCTTCTGGAACATCCAGTCATTCATTTATG
The DNA here is from genome assembly GCF_027942865.1 of Odontesthes bonariensis. Taxonomy (NCBI): domain Eukaryota; kingdom Metazoa; phylum Chordata; class Actinopteri; order Atheriniformes; family Atherinopsidae; genus Odontesthes; species Odontesthes bonariensis. The sequence goes on along the minus strand of NC_134513.1, from coordinate 23,942,636 downwards.
AAAATGGGGATAACTGAGGAGTGCATTCATGCTTTTCTAACTGGATATAACTGAGATGATGGTAAGTGATGGTGAGGTCAGAGGTCATGAACAATTTTTTTATGGATTTTCACATGTTCTTGCCTCACGTTTTTTAAATCAGTCAGATAAGAAAGGAAGCAATAAAATATTTATAGATGATTAATAATTTAAGTAATATCTATTTTGCTTCACAGAATTGTGTGTGTGTGTCCTCAGTGAACTGTATCAGTCTCTGCAGCTGTCGGTTCAGTTTCTGTTCAGGCTGACTGAGGGAGGTTTTTGTACGACTGTTTTTCACTGTGTGAACACATACTGACTGTTGATAACATGGAAACTCTGACAGTAATAAACTGCAGCATCTTCAGCCTGAACTCCACTGATGGTCAGAGTGAAGTCAGAGTTTGATCCACCATCTGTGAAACGACCTGGAGTCCCTGATACTCGACTTCCAACATAGTAAAAGAGCAGTTTGGGAGTTTCTGCATCTCTCTGTTGGTACCAGGCTAAATGGTTGGAGCCATGAACACTCTGACTGGTTTTACATGTGATGGTGGCGGAGCCTCCCACAGCAGAGCTCACTGCTCCAGCCTGAGTCACTGTGACCTGACCTCTGGACTCTGAGGATACAGAGACAAAAACATAAAGCAGCTTCATGCTTTTGTCGGCTTCATTTCAGAGGGACGGATGTTCATAGAGGAGAGGAGTTTGATTCTCTGGACTTTACCTGTGAAGCAGCAGCAGAGGAGAGTCCAGATGAGGACGCAGATCAAAGTCATGTTTCTGATGAGGAGGATTTCTGTGGCTTCTGGTGTCATGAAGGTCAGCTGTCAGTCATCCAGTGTTCAACTCTCAGGACTATAAAGTCTCCCAGAGCACTGGAGCATGGTGCTGCTGATGCAAAGTGGCTCTCTATGGAAATGCTCTGACTGACTCCAACAGGGAGTTGGAACTCTCTGATGATGATTATTATAAATAGATAAATAACGTGTTTATAAGTCAAGTGTAATGGACTTATGGACTAATAGAGTGATGGACCTGTCCAAGGTGCACCCCGCCTAATGCCCAATGACAGCTGGGATAGGCTCCAGCCACCTGAGACCCTGGATTGGATAAAGCAGCTATAAAAAATGATGAATGGATTAAAAGATTTGTATCTTCATCTCCCAAATGATTAAAAAGTGTAACGCAGAGGAAAAGGTAAACACAATGATAAACATGCCTTTTTCCTCTTGCTGGTATGAAACTGAACATTTATTTATATTTTCTGAATAGTTGGTCAATGGAAATGCTGAAAATCAAAACATTTTTTAATTGTTTCTGTTAAACAAATGTTCAAACTTACGGAGTTTGTGCTTTTAGGGCCCAGTCAACACACAACGGATACATTTGACCTCATATCAAAAACATCATAATGGTGGAAAATTTTTAGTTGTTTAACAAAGCATGATGCCAAAATATAACCATGTTTTTATTCACATCTCACCCAAACATACTGCAACACTGAGCAAAGTTGAAAGGTGAAAAGCGCTTGGACAATAACGCCACCCTACACCTCTTCCCACCTCCATAAAAACCCTTCTGAACATGTAAAAGATGTGCTGTTATATCTGTGGAATTTTCACACGAGACAAAATGTAAGTATGTTAAACTTTATTCAGACAACCATAAGAATATAATGTTCTGGAAGCACTGAAAATATAGTGATGTTACTATAAAGGAGCTGAAAGTAGCCTTTATAGAGAAAACACTTTGCTCTGTGGAAAGATTTCTTGTTCTGGAGTGAGTCTCTTGAGTCTTTAGACACTTTAGCTTTAATCCTGTTTGAAACATCCCGCTCTGGGATTTCATCCTTATTTTATAGGAGAGAATATAATTTAGGATTGATAGAATAATGATTCATTTATACAATGACTGAGTTAGGGTATGTCTGGTCTCATCAGTGGATCAATAGCTTTAATGTGCTACTGATTCCAAATATTCATCAGTATCTGTATCTTTTTTTATTTGTTAATTAATGTGATCAGAATATCTCACTTCTGTAAAAAATGTTTAGCAGGACAGCAATGAATAAGTCTTTTTTCATAACTCAAGGAATATTTTTACACTTTTGAGTGATATGTAAAAATATGAATCCACATGTAAAAATGTGATTTGTTGCTCTGTGTTATTTTCAGTTTTAATACGATAAAGTTTGATGAGAGGAAAATGTTCAGAAATAAAAAAAAAAGGTTTGGTGAGTTAGTTTGTCTCAGAGTCAGAAAGCCGTGAGCCGTGTCTCTGTGCAGTCAGAGGTTTTTGTACGGCGGCTCAATGAGTTTGTATCACTGTGGTGGACTTTTGGTGGAGGAACCAGACTGGAAGTTGGAAGTAAGTTTATATTGTTTTTATGGAGAAATACAAGATTTTATATTTGAGGAATTATTTGAATATCTTAAACTGAGTAAAATATGTTTATTCATCATTTTAAACTATTTCAGGATTCATAGTTTTACTTATCTTTGTGGAAGCCGGTAGATCAGCTTTGATGATATTTTTCTATGTTTATGTCAAACTGTATTTTAGAAGCTTTAAAATCCAAAGACTAAATTTGACCAATGAGTGGTTTAAATCTTAAATTCTCTATTAGAATAATGCCATATGTGAAATTTAATTTGAAATAGTTTGCAGTGTTTTTTCAAACAATGACTTCGCTCCATCTGAAGAACATTTAATGTTAGAACTGGTCTTCAGAAAATTCTTATAACTGATGTATATTTTAACTTTTGAGAATGTTGAAGTAAAACTTATAATGTCACGTGTGTTTGTTTTACATCCCGTACAGTTTCAGATATTTCTGGTAAAACTATGAGATGATTTTCTGTCTCTGCTGAGAGGTTTCTTAAAGGGAAGTGAAACAATGTGTTAGTCAGTGACTGATGGAGCAGAAATGACATGTGACAGAAACTTCTACAAGTGGAAAGTCAACTCTCTCACACTAAAGGTGTCCAACTGTCTGCTGTTTGATTGACAGTTTTATGGTTGCTGTCCTCTGACCTGACTGGTGTTTCCTAGGTGATACCCGTCCCACCCTGACGGTGTTCCCCCCCTCCACAGAGGGGCTGCAGAAGGGCAAGGCCACCCTCATGTGTCTGGCCAACAAGGGCTTCCCCTCAGACTGGAGTCTGTCCTGGAAGGTGGACGGCAGCAGCAGCAGCTTGGATCAGAGCACGAGCCGCTTTGTGCTGCAGAAGGACGGCCTCTACAGCTGGAGCAGCACCCTGAGGCTCCCTGCAGACCTGTGGGAGAAGGCCAGCTCTGTGACCTGTGAGGCCATCCAGGGCTGCCAGACTCCAGTCTCAGAGACACTGAGGACAGACCAGTGTTCCCAGTCCTGACCTGACTCACTGGGACTGGGCAAATATTTTAACGTTTCTGCATTCTAATAGTTTTTATCATGAAATTTATTTTCTGTTTCTTTTCCTGTCATCTGTCTCAATAAAGGTTTCACCAAATTTCAACTTGAATTCAGACTATGAAGAAGTTTTTTTTTCCAAGTCAAAATGTTTCCATTTGAATTCTCGTTCAAATCACCAATCTTAGTCTAATTTAAACCCATATATGTTTAAAGTGTGCCAAATTATTGTTGTATACTTTGTTTTTTCATTTTCTTATATTTTAATGCAATTTTAAAATGATGCCTTAAATGTGCTTTGGGTGAAATTACAAACATTTGAATAATGCAGGACAAAAAGGGAGAAGAAAGTTCAGGGTTAAACTTTACACTTTGGCAAAGGTTTTATGGTGCATGAAAAATAAAACATCACATAAACATACATGGAAAGTGGCTCTCTATGGAAATGCTCTGACTGACTCCAACAGGGACTTGTCTTTATCATCATTATTATCATTGTTGTTGTTTGGCTGATTTGCAGAAAAATGCGCTCTTGATTGCCTAAAAAGAAAGGACAAATAAAATTTGATCTAAAATATGGATTTTTCAAGGTCTGCATTCAAATGTTGTGAGTTTTTGTTTGACATAAAAGTTTATTCTTTAAGTCATAATTTGATCAGCATCACTGCTGACAATGGGAGGCAGGTTTATTGAAACATACTAAATCAGTTTTTGGTCAACTGTTTCAAAATATTTACTATTAGTAAAAACCTTTCCAGTAGATATGTGAAAGAACCTGGATACAGATGATTTGTAACTAACAGACTGCATAACGGAGGTTTAGGGAGGTTTATCTCTGAGTTAATGCTGATATATCTGATCCCATCCAAGATATCCATTTCAACACATTTGGTCCTTCATGGATCTCAGATAAATATCTGATGCTCAGAGAAAATAATCTATACAATAAAAGACTGATTAGTTTTTATCTCTATTTGTTAAGATGAAGTCATTCATACTTTGATAATGGCTAACACAAAAGCAAAACATGAATTTAAATATAAAAACTGATTATTCAAATCACAAACTTAGTCTTAATAAGTTTTGTTGCTGTCATATATTACTTATGATAAAAACTGTAGTCATATATTGATGGGTTTTATTTTCTCAGCATCTGTTGAGTCCTTTCAGTTCCTCTCCAGCTTTGAGGTTTTTGTACGAGGTTGTTTCACTGTGTGAACGGGCGGCTGTTACGCTGCTGACAGTAATAAACTCCTGCATCTTCAGGCTGAACTCCACGGATTGTCAGAGTGAAGTCAGTCTGTTGTGCGTTTGCACTAAAACGTTCTGGAATTCCAGACTGACGATATGTAGTATCATAAATCAAAAGTTTAGGAGCTTCTCCAGGTTTCTGAAGGTACCAGTTAATGTCATCACCTATAGGTGTGCTGGCTTTACATCTGACAGAGACAGTCTGTCCCAGAGCAACAGACTGAGATCCAGGAGTCTGAGTCAGGGTGATTTCTGCTGATGAACCTGGAGAAAGAGGAGATGAATTATTGCAACAAATCTAACTGGAAGAAAAGTTTAAAAACAGAGAATGATGGTAAATGCGTCTCATTTCTCACCCTGAACAAGGAGCCCCAGGGTGGTCAGCAGCAGAGTCAGTGGCATCATCATCATTGTGCTGCTGGTGTGTCAGTGTCTCTGAAAGCTCTGGACAGCCACTGATCAACACTGACCTCTTAACATCTGGGAGCAGAGAGGCAGGACACATATGCAAACACACAGAGTCAGTCAGCTGGAGCTGTGCTCTACATGGCAGGATGTTTCCTGCTCTCTGCTGAGATTATTACTCCATGTTCTTTTAGTTTTCTACTTAAAATGATCTTTTTCACAATGGTTTGTGTTTTTAGTATTTTGGGTCCTTTCAGTCTGACTTAAAAGTTAAACCTGAACATTTGGGATCAAAGCATACAGCAACTTAGAAGCTGTTCAGAGGGTTTCAGTTAAACACTCTGTAATGAATTTTCATTCATATCAGTCATCATGGAACATTCATTATATATGTAGTCTATCTTCCAATGCTAAGGAACTTCTTCATCTTACTGAAATTTCCAAAACTTCATTTGATTTAAGAAATTTCAGTTTACAAGGTCAAAATAAACACATTTAAATGTAATTTTTTTAAATTTGGTTTGTCTTTTAAATAGAATCTGCCATTGCATGTTCTTCTATTATTATGTAACCTCTTGTTATCAGAAGAATCCCTGCTGTCATATGATGATGTACTAATCAGGCAATAGATGAATGAAATTCACAGTGAATGCCTTTAACTCTGGTCAGGACACCAGTTTTATAACAGCAGGTGGCATTGAAACACTGACTGTTATTTCAGAGTGATAACACAGTGTTTCTGTTTAACTGTATGACATAAAACAGCTTGGACCTGGTGTTTAAAAAAATATTTAACAAAGATAGAAATTGTGTCAAATAGTTTCCCTCTCATGTGCTCCTTTGCTTGTGTTCTATCATAATAGTTTTCTATACATATATACATAAATAATACAAAAAAAATGTATATATAGTTATTTATGTCTGCAGAAAATATTTGTGGAATCAAAGCTTTCGATTGTTTAAAATCATTGTCATGTCGAGCTTTTCTAAGCTCAATAAATGTGATTAAAATCTTATGGTATTGAGAGGATGTGCAGATCGCTGATAATTAGGATTTTGATTTTAAATGTATTTTCACTTTTTTTTTAACACACATAGTTGAGACGGTTGAGATGCACAATTAACCTGAGGTCAAAGGTCATGGGTGTAATATATTTCATGAACTCATATAGTCCTTATTTCTTTTATATATAAATCTATCAGAAAAATAAGATTAATATGAATTTTGCCTGGATGTGATGGATGAATTAACCTTTAACTGTTTAATAACCTCTAATGTGTGTGTCCTCAGTGAGCTGTATCAGTCTCTGCAGCTGTCGGTTCAGTTTCTGTTCAGCCTGACTGAGGGAGGTTTTTGTACGACTGTTTTTCACTGTGTGAGCACCCACTGACTGTTGATGTTATGAGCACTCTGACAGTAATAAACTGCAGCATCTTCAGCCTGAACTCCACTGATGGTCAGAGTGAAGTCAGAGTTTGATCCACTGCCTGTAAAACGACCTGGAATCCCTGATAAACGCTGATTAACATACTTGATGAAAAGTTTGGGAGTTTCTCCATCTCTCTGTTGGTACCAGGCTAAACGATGGCCGTTGCCATCAACATAAACATTCTGACTGGTTTTACATGTGATGGTTGCGGAGCCTCCCACAGCAGAGCTCACTGCTCCAGCCTGAGTCACTGTGACCTGACCTCTGGACTCTGAGGATACAGAGACAAAAACATAAAGCAGCTTCATGCTTTTGTCGGCTTCATTTCAGAGGGACGGATGTTCATAGAGGAGAGGAGTTTGATTCTCTGGACTTTACCTGTGAAGCAGCAGCAGAGGAGAGTCCAGATGAGGACGCAGATCAAAGTCATGTTTCTGATGAGGAGGATTTCTGTGGCTTCTGGTGTCATGAAGGTCAGCTGTCAGTCATCCAGTGTTCAACTCTCAGGACTATAAAGTCTCCCAGAGCACTGGAGCATGGTGCTGCTGATGCAAAGTGGCTCTCTATGGAAATGCTCTGACTGACTCCAACAGGGAGTTGGAACTCTCTGATGATGATTATTATAAATAGATAAATAACGTGTTTATAAGTCAAGTGTAATGGACTTATGGACTAATAGAGTGATGGACCTGTCCAAGGTGCACCCCGCCTAATGCCCAATGACAGCTGGGATAGGCTCCAGCCACCTGAGACCCTGGATTGGATAAAGCAGCTATAAAAAATGATGAATAATGATTTGTATCTTCATCTCCCAACTTATGAAAGCATGATGCCAAAATATAACCATGTCTTTATTCACATCTCACCCAAACATACTGCAACACTGAGCAAAGTTGAAAGGTGAAAAGCGCTTGGACAATAACGCCACCCTACACCTCTTCCCACCTCCATAAAAACATTTCTGAACATGTAAAAGATGTGCTGTGTTATATCTGTGGAATTTTCACACGAGACAAAATGTAAGTATGTTAAACTTTATTCAGAAAACCATAAGAATATAACGTTCTCGAAGCACTGAAAATATAGTGATGTTACTATAAAGGAGCTGAAAGTAGCCTTTATGGAGAAAACACTTTGCTGTGTGGAAAGATTTCTTGGTCTGGAGTGAGTCTCTTGAGTCTTTAGACACTTTAGCTTTAATCCTGTTTGAAACATCCCGCTCTGGGATTTCATCCTTATTTTGTAGGAGAGAATATAATTTAGGATTGATAGAATAATGATTCATTTATATAATGACTGAGTTAGGGTATGTCTGGTCTTATCAGTGGATCAATGTTCAGAATATCTCACTTCTGACAAAAATGTTTAGCAGGACAGCAATGAATAAGTCTTTTTTCATAACTCGAGGAATATTTTTACACTTTTGAGTGATATGTAAAAATATTAATCCACATGTAAAAATCTGATTTGTTGCTCTGTGTTATTTTCAGTTTTAATACGATAAAGTTTGATTAGAGGAAATTGTTCAGAAATAAAAAAAAAAGGTTTGGTGAGTTAGTTTGTCTCAGAGTCAGAAAGCCGTGAGCCGTGTCTCTGTGCAGTCAGAGGTTTTTGTACGGCGGCTCAATGAGTTTGTATCACTGTGGTGGACTTTTGGTGGAGGAACCAGACTGGAAGTTGGAAGTAAGTTTATATTGTTTTTATGGAGAAATACAATATTTTATATTTGAGGAATTATTTGAATATCTTAAACTGAGTAAAATATGTTTATTCATCATTTTAAACTATTTCAGGATTCATAGTTTTACTTATCTTTGTGGAAGTCGGTAGATCAGCTTTGATGATATTTTTCTACGTTTATGTCAAACTGTATTTTAGAAGCTTTAAAGTCCAAAGACTAAATTTGACCAATGAGTGGTTTAAATCTTAAATTCTCTATTAGAATAATGCCATATGTGAAATTTAATTTGAAATAATTTACAGTGTTTTTATCAAATAATGACTTCGCTCCATCTGAAGAACATTTAATGTTAGAACTGGTCTTCAGAAAATTCTTATAACTGATGTATATTTTAACCTTTGAGAATGTTGAAGTAAAACTTATAATGTCACATGTGTTTGTTTTACATCCCGTACAGTTTCAGATATTTCTGTAAAACTATGAAATGATTTTCTGTCTCTGCTGAGAGGTTTCTTAAAGGGAAGTGAAACAATGTGTTAGTCAGTGACTGATGGAGCAGAAATTACATGTGACAGAAACTTCTACAAGTGGAAAGTCAACTCTCTCACACTAAAGGTGTCCAACTGTCTGCTGTTTGATTGACAGTTTTATGGTTGCTGTCCTCTGACCTGACTGGTGTTTCCTAGGTGATACCCGTCCCACCCTGACGGTGTTCCCCCCCTCCACAGAGGGGCTGCAGAAGGGCAAGGCCACCCTCATGTGTCTGGCCAACAAGGGCTTCCCCTCAGACTGGAGTCTGTCCTGGAAGGTGGACGGCAGCAGCAGCAGCTTGGATCAGAGCACGAGCCGCTTTGTGCTGCAGAAGGACGGCCTCTACAGCTGGAGCAGCACCCTGAGGCTCCCTGCAGACCTGTGGGAGAAGGCCAGCTCTGTGACCTGTGAGGCCATCCAGGGCTGCCAGACTCCAGTCTCAGAGACACTGAGAACAGACCAGTGTTTCCAGTACTGACCTGACTCACTGGGACTGGGCAAATATTTTAACGTTTCTGCATTCTAATAGTTTTTATCATGAAATTTATTTTCTGTTTCTTTTCCTGTCATCTGTCTCAATAAAGGTTTCATCAAATTTCAACTTGAATTCAGACTATGAAGAAGTTTTTTTTTCCAAGTCAAAATGTTTCCATTTGAATTCTCGTTCAAATCACCAATCTTAGTCTAATTTAAACCCATATATGTTTAAAGTGTGCCAAATTATTGTTGTATACTTTGTTTTTTCATTTTCTCATATTTTAATGCAATTTTAAAATGATGCCTTAAATGTGCTTTGGGTGAAATTACAAACATTTGAATAATGCAGGACAAAAAGGGAGAAGAAAGTTCAGGGTTAAACTTTACACTTTGGCAAAGGTTTTATGGTGCATGAAAAATAAAACATCACATAAACATACATGGAAAGTGGCTCTCTATGGAAATGCTCTGACTGACTCCAACAGGGACTTGTCTTTATCATCATTATTATTATCATTATTATCATTGTTGTTGTTTGGCTGATTTGCATAGAAATGCACACTTGATTGCCTAAGAAGAAAAGACAAATAAAATTTGATCTAAAATATGGGTTTTTCAAGGTCTGCATTCAAATGTTGTGAGTTTTTGTTTGACATAAAAGTTTATTCTTTAAGTCATAATTTGATCAGCATCACTGCTGAAAATGGGAGGCAGGTTTATTGAAACATACTAAATCAGTTTTTGGTCAACTGTTTCAAAATATTTACTATTAGTAAAAACCTTTCCAGTAGATATGTGAAAGAACCTGGATACAGATGATTTGTAACTAACAGACTGCAGAAGGGAGGTTTAGGGAGGTTTATCTCTGAGTTAATGCTGATATATCTGATCCCATCCAAGATATCCATTTCAACACATTTGGTCCTTCGTGGATCTCAGATAAATATCTGATGCTCAGAGAAAATAATCTATACAATAAAAGACTGATTAGTTTTTATCTCTATTTGTTAAGATGAAGTCATTCATACTTTGATAATGGCTAACACAAAAGCAAAACATGAATTTAAATATAAAAACTGATTATTCAAATCACAAACTTAGTCTTAATAAGTTTTGTTGCTGTCATATATTACTTATGATAAAAACTGTAGTCATATATAGATGGGTTTTATCTTCTCAGCATCTGTTGAGTCCTTTCAGTTCCTCTCCAGCTGTGAGGTTTTTGTACGACGTTGTATCACTGTGTGAACGGGCGGCTGTTATGCTGCTGACAGTAATAAACTCCTGCATCTTCAGGCTGAACTCCACGGATGCTCAGAGTGAAGTCAGTCTGTTGTGCGTTTGCACTAAAACGTTCTGGAATTCCAGACTGACGATATGTAGTATCATAAATCAAAAGTTTAGGAGCTTCTCCAGGTTTCTGAAGGTACCAGTTAATGTCATCACCTATAGGTGTGCTGGCTTTACATCTGACAGAGACAGTCTGTCCTGGAGCAACAGACTGAGATCCAGGAGTCTGAGTCAGGGTGATTTCTGCTGATGAACCTGGAGAAAGAGGAGATGAATTATTGCAACAAATCTAACTGGAAGAAAAGCCGTCAGTTTAAAAACAGAGAATGATGGTAAATGCGTCTCATTTCTCACCCTGAACAAGGAGCCCCAGGGTGCTCAGCAGCAGAGTCAGTGCCATCATCATCATTGTGCTGCTGGTGTGTCAGTGTCTCTGAAAGCTCTGGACAGCCACTGATCAACACTGACCTCTTAACATCTGGGAGCAGAGAGGCAGGACACATATGCAAACACACAGAGTCAGTCAGCTGGAGCTGTGCTCTACATGGCAGGATGTTTCCTGCTCTCTGCTGAGATTATTACTCCATGTTCTTTTAGTTTTCTACTTAAAATGATCTTTTTCACAATGGTTTGTGTTTTTAGTATTTTGGGTCCTTTCAGTCTGACTTAAAAGTTAAACCTGAACATTTGGGATCAAAGCATACAGCAACTTAGAAGCTGTTCAGAGGGTTTCAGTTAAACAGTCTATAATGAATTTTCATTCATTTCAGTCATCATAGAACATGATATATATAGTCTATCTTCCAATGCTAAGGAACTTCTTCATCTTACTGAAATTTCCAAAACTTCATTTGATTTCAGAAATTTCAGTTTACAAGGTCAAAATAAACACATTTAAATGTAATTTTTTAAAATTTGGTTTGTCTTTTAAATAGAATCTGCCATTGCATGTTCTTCTATTATTATGTAACCTCTTGTTATCAGAAGAATCCCTGCTGTCATATGATGATGTACTAATCAGGCAATAGATGAATGAAATTCACAGTGAATGCCTTTAACTCTGGTCAGGACACCAGTTTTATAACAGCAGGTGGCATTGAAACACTGACTGTTATTTCAGAGTGATAAGACAGTGTCTCTGTTTAACTGTATGACATAAAACAGCTTGGACCTGGTGTTTAAAAAAATATTTAACAAAGATAGAAATTGTGTCAAATAGTTTCCTTCTCATGTGCTCCTTTGCTTGTGTTCTATCATAATAGTTTTCTATACATATATACATAAATAATACAAAAAAAATGTATATATAGTTATTTATGTCTGCAGAAAATATTTGTGGAATCAAAGCTTTCGATTGTTTAAAATCATTGTCATGTCGAGCTTTTCTAAGCTCAATAAATGTGATTAAAATCTTATGGCATTGAGAGGATGTGCAGATCGCTGATAATTAGGATTTAGATTTTAAATGTATTTTCACTTTTTTTTTAACACACATAGTTGAGACGGTTGAGATGCACAATTATCCTGAGGTCAAAGGTCATGGGAGTAGTATATCTCATGAACTGTCACTCATTGACTCCTCTTTTTCTTTTATATATAAATCTATCAGAAAAATAAGATTAATATGAATTTTGCCTTGATGTGATGGATGAATTAACCTTTAACTGTTTAATAACCTCTAATGTGTGTGTCCTCAGTGAACTGTATCAGTCTCTGCAGCTGTCGGTTCAGTTTCTGTTCAGCCTGACTGAGGGAGGTTTTTGTACAACTGTTTTTCACTGTGTGAACACCCACTGACTGTTGATAATATGGAGACGCTGACAGTAATAAACTGCAGCATCTTCAGCCTGAACTCCACTGATGGTCAGAGTGAAGTCAGAGTTTGATCCACTGCCTGTAAAACGATCTGAAATCCCTGATGCTCTGGTGCCAGCAAAGTAAATGAGCAGTTTGAGAGTTTCTGCATCTCTCTGTTGGTACCAGGCTAAACGATGGCCGTTGCCATCAACATAAACATTGTGACTGGTTTTACATGCGATGGTGACGGAGCCTCCCACAGCAGAGCTCACTGCTCCAGCCTGAGTCACTGTGACCTGACCTCTGGACTCTGAGGATACAGAGACAAAAACATAAAGCAGCTTCATGCTTTTGTCGGCTTCATTTCAGAGGGACGGATGTTCATAGAGGAGAGGAGTTTGATTCTCTGGACTTTACCTGTGAAGCAGCAGCAGAGGAGAGTCCAGATGAGGACGCAGATCAAAGTCATGTTTCTGATGAGGAGGATTTCTGTGGCTTCTGGTGTCATGAAGGTCAGCTGTCAGTCATCCAGTGTTCAACTCTCAGGACTATAAAGTCTCCCAGAGCACTGGAGCATGGTGCTGCTGATGCAAAGTGGCTCTCTATGGAAATGCTCTGACTGACTCCAACATTTCTTATCATTAAGAAATTGATTAGAAACTGTAAATGATTTCTTTAAATGTTTCTGTTCTAATTACTTATTAATTTATTTTTTGTCAATTTGGAAATAAATAATAAATCATTTAAATTAAATGGTGTTTTTTTTATTATTTGAAATGTTTCAACAAATTTTAAAATGCATGTGTAAGGATTAACAGCCAATTCATACAAGTATTCACTGAAAACTCCTGTATTCCTATTTTATCATACTTTAACTTTTCGAGAAATATTGTGTGTACAGCTTGTTTCATTCTAAAAATGTAATAGATTTCATTTAAAAAAAATTGAAAAAGCTAAATGAAAAAAAAAAAAGAAAAAAAAAAACTCAAGTCATGTCTTGTATGGAACTTCTTTCTCCTTTAGTATCATTTTTGGTTTCAGTCCTGACTATCAGGAGAAAAAATTATCGTCATATCACAATTTTATCCATTTTTCCTAGTTGTTAACCCAATGCTAACCTAATGCAAATATTTAAAAAACAAAATAATAAATTTAATATTAAAGATATCACGTGTCCACTACAGTATAAATTAGAATTTCATACATGTGAACCTAAACCACGATGACAATCAATAAATTCAATGAAAATATCTATTTCAACATAAGAACTGGCAGTCAGTCTCATACTGAAGCCACGCATCGGTGATCCCCAGAGTCCTCAGGCTCACTGCCATAGGCAGAGGATGCCATGTCCACTGGCTTATTGTCAAACCACTTAATGACAGCAAGTTCAGGAGGACTTGGTCTGACCACCATCTCAGATGCCCCTCTTCCTTTCTTTTTGATGCCTTCTCCCCTGTAATATTGCACTCCTTTGGAATTCTGTTGATCACAAGGGTTCAGATTCCTGACACTCCCTTTGCCATCAGACGCTCCAGGAGGTTGACGGTCATAAAGAACCTGTCAAAGAACAGGTGGGTTCCTTTGGGAAGGGATTGGACCAGATGGAGGACAGCTTGTTCTCCAATGCCCTGTCCCTCTGTGACTCTGAAGGTGGTCTTGCCTTGGTAGACCACAAAATCTAAGACCATACCAGTTGGTGTGGCGAAGACAAACACTTTCAGTCCAGTTGGGTATGGTTTGCCCCTAACATACTGCCCAACAGGGCAGCGACCAGTAAATGGAATCATTTGCTCATCAGTGGACAAATGTCTTGGCAGACTTAAACATCCTTGCCTCATTTTGTCTGGGAGAGGCCTGACTTTCCACAGGAGATCTTTGCTTTTGTCCTCATCAGATACGTCAAGCTCATTGATAATCTTAATGGAATTTCTTAGTTTGTAGAACAGATTTCTGGTCATGGATTCTGCTACTATTTGAACTCTGGTGTGTGAGGCCCAATACATCTGAATGTTTGGATAACCTAGGCTAACCTTTCTCCATCTTCCTCATCAGACAACTCAAAATCTGAGTTTACTCGAACGATCTGCAGTAAAATTCTCTCTGCCTCTGTCAGTGAATCCCTTCCATCTTTTAAAAAAAAAAATCCAGAACAAAATGGATAAAATAACCACAAATGTCAACTACAGAGGACATTTTTTAATCAATGAACCTTTTTAATGCAATACTGTTAAATTATTCTAGAAAGTGATTTAAATAGAGATCTACCAGTAAATTAGACTGTCTGACTCTTTCATATCTTGCCATGAATTGTAAATGCTAAATACAATAATACACAGCGTTATTATGTGTTATATGTTCATATATTTTTATTTGAAATCAACTCGTAAATTCATCATTGTTTTGTTGAGTAACTTTGTTTGTTTCAGAGTCAGAGTAACTAAACATATGTGTATTAATCTAAATCAATGTACTGTTAAATTGGAAGATTTAGACTTTTCTTCTGGGCCATCCAGTCATTCATTTATGAAAATGGGGATAACTGAGGAGTGCATTCATGTTTTCTAAATGGATATTGCTGAGATGATGGTAAGTGATGATGATGAGGTCAGAGGTCATGAACAATTTTTTTATGGATTTTCCCATGTTGTTCCCCCACGTTTTTTAAATCAGTCAGATAAGAAACTAAGTAATAAAATATTAATAGATGATTAATAATTTAAGTAATATCTATTTTGCTTCACAGAATTGTGTGTGTGTGTCCTCAGTGAACTGTATCAGTCTCTGTAGCTGTCGGTTCAGTTTCTGTTCAGGCTGACTGAGGGAGGTTTTTGTACGACTGTTTTTCACTGTGTGAGCACCCACTGACTGTTGATGTTATGGAGACTCTGACAGTAATAAACTGCAGCATCTTCAGCCTGAACTCCACTGATGGTCAGAGTGAAGTCAGAGTTTGATCCACTGCCTGTAAAACGATCTGAAATCCCTGATGCTCTGCTGCTAACAGCATAAATGAGCAGTTTGAGAGTTTCTCCATCTCTCTGTTGGTACCAGGCTAAATAGTTGGAGTCACGAACATTGTGACTGGTTTTACATGCGATGGTGACGGAGCCTCCCACAGCAGAGCTCACTGCTCCAGCCTGAGTCACTGTGACCTGACCTCTGGACTCTGAGGATACAGAGACAAAAACATAAAGCAGCTTCATGCTTTTGTCGGCTTCATTTCAGAGGGACGGATGTTCATAGAGGAGAGGAGTTTGATTCTCTGGACTTTACCTGTGAAGCAGCAGCAGAGGAGAGTCCAGATGAGGACGCAGATCAAAGTCATGTTTCTGATGAGGAGGATTTCTGTGGCTTCTGGTGTCATGAAGGTCAGCTGTCAGTCATCCAGTGTTCAACTCTCAGGACTATAAAGTCTCCCAGAGCACTGGAGCATGGTGCTGCTGATGCAAAGTGGCTCTCTATGGAAATGCTCTGACTGACTCCAACAGGGAGTTGGAACTCTCTGATGATGATTAATATAAATAGATAAATTACGTGTTTATAAGTCAAGTGTAATGGACTAATGGACAAATAGAGTGATGGACCTGTCCAAGGTGCACCCTGCCTAACAACCAATGACAGCTGGGATTGGCTCCAGCCACCTGAGACCCTGGATTGGATAAAGTAGCTAACTTATGGGGTTTGTGCTTTTAGGGCCCAGTCAACACACAACGGATACATTTGACCTCATATCAAAAACATCATAATGGTTTAATTTTTTTTGGTTTTTTTACAATGCATGATGTCAAAATATAACCATGTTTTTATTCACATCTCACCCAAACATACTGCAACACTGAGCAAAGTTGAAAGGTGAAAAGCACTTGGACAATAACGCCACCCTACACCTCTTCCCACCTCCATAAAAACATTTCTGAACATGTAAAAGATGTGCTGTTATATCTGTGGAATTTTCACACGAGACAAAATGTAAGTATGTTAAACTTTATTCAGACAACCATAAGAATATAATGTTCTGGAAGCACTGAAAATATAGTGATGTTTCTTTATAGAGAAAACACTTTGCTGTGTGGAAAGATTTCTTGTTCTGGAGTGAGTCTCTTGAGTCTTTAGACACTTTAGCTTTAATCCTGTTTGAAACATCCCGCTCTGGGATTTCATCCTTATTTTGTAGGAGAGAATATAATTTAGGGTTGATAGAATAATTATTCATTTATATAATGACTGAGTTAGGGTATGTCTGGTCTCATCAGTGGATCAATAGCTTTAATGTGCTACTGATTCAAAATATTTATCAGTATCAGTATCTTTTTTATTTGTTAATTAATGTGATCAGAATGTCTCACTTCTGTAAAAAATGTTTAGCAGGACAGCAATGAATAAGTCTTTTTTCATAACTCAAGGAATATTTTTACACTTCTGAGTGATATGTAAAAATATTAATCCACATGTAGAAATCTGATTTGTTGCTCTGTGTTATTTTCAGTTTTAATACGATAGAGTTTGATGAGAGGAAAATGTTCAGAAATGAAAAAAAGGTTTGGTGAGTTAGTTTGTCTCAGAGTCAGAAAGCCGTGAGCCGTGTCTCTGTGCAGTCAGAGGTTTTTGTACGGCGGCTCAATGAGTTTGTATCACTGTGGTGGACTTTTGGTGGAGGAACCAGACTGGAAGTTGGAAGTAAGTTTATATTGTTTTTATGGAGAAATACAATATTTTATATTTGAGGAATTATTTGAATATCTTAAACTGAGTAAAATATGTTTATTCATCATTTTAAACTATTTCAGGATTCATAGTTTTACTTATCTTTGTGGAAGTCGTCAGATCAGCTTTGATGATATTTTTCTATGTTTATGTCAAACTGTATTTTAGAAGCTTTAAAGTCCAAAGACTAAATTTGACCAATGAGTGGTTTAAATCTTAAATTCTCTATTAGAATAATGCCATGTGTGAAATTTAATTTGAAATAATTTGCAGTGTTTTTTTAAATAATGACTTCGCTCCATCTGAAGAACATTTAATGTTAGAACTGGTCTTCAGAAAATTCTTTTAACTGATGTATATTTTAACCTTTGAGAATGTTGAAGTAAAACTTATAATGTCACATGTGTTTGTTTTACATCCCGTACAGTTTCAGATATTTCTGGTAAAACTATGAGATGATTTTCTGTCTCTGCTGAGAGGTTTCTTAAAGGGAAGTGAAACAATGTGTTAGTCAGTGACTGATGGAGCAGAAATGACATGTGACAGAAACTTCTACAAGTGGAAAGTCAACTCTCTCACACTAAAGGTGTCCAACTGTCTGCTGTTTGATTGACAGTTTTATGGTTGCTGTCCTCTGACCTGACTGGTGTTTCCTAGGTGATACCCGTCCCACCCTGACGGTGTTCCCCCCCTCCACAGAGGGGCTGCAGAAGGGCAAGGCCACCCTCATGTGTCTGGCCAACAAGGGCTTCCCCTCAGACTGGAGTCTGTCCTGGAAGGTGGACGGCAGCAGCAGCAGCTTGGATCAGAGCACGAGCCGCTTTGTGCTGCAGAAGGACGGCCTCTACAGCTGGAGCAGCACCCTGAGGCTCCCTGCAGACCTGTGGGAGAAGGCCAGCTCTGTGACCTGTGAGGCCATCCAGGGCTGCCAGACTCCAGTCTCAGAGACACTGAGGACAGACCAGTGTTCCCAGTCCTGACCTGACTCACTGGGACTCTGAAACTGGTTCTGTTCTGTTCCTGCTCTCAGTCTTTTTGCTTTAAAAGTCTTACTGATTTAATCTTAAAGGTGTTTCTTGCTTCTGTTCGTTTGAAATAATAAAAACAAATCAAACTTGTATTTTTACTTCTTTTTCATGACATTTGAACCTTACAGCACTAAAATAAGTTAGATAGATTATCTGAGTCCAAAAGGAGGCTCTAAATATCACACTACTTTGATAGAGATTGTTATATCTAATTTTCTTTGGTTGTTAGGAAATATCTACAGGGCAGGATTACTGTTCCAGCAACACATCATCAGTCCGGTAAAACAAACCTGTCTCAGCACCATCTAACAGACCAGGATGGAGACTGAGGCCCAAATATAGTCAAACTTTAATTAACATTGACACTAACAATGACTCTCACTTACTGTATATCAGGTCTTGAAACAGATCCATGTCCAACATTTCATGTCTGAAGTTTTACCTAAAAATTATTTTGATGATGATTTCACTCTAAAATGTGAAATTAACATTTTTAAACTTCCAATGTATAATATTTTTATTAATGGGAGGAACTGAAGGTCTTCAGAGATAAATGCCTTTTTTCACCATGGCCTGACATGGCTTTCTTCATGGTCTTCTAATAAGCAAGTAAGATTTAAGAAAGAAATTAGTGTCAGGAGTGGGATTTGAACCCACGCCTCCTTTTGGAGACCAGAAGTCCCTGTGCTAAGGAAGGAATGAAGCCTTGAGTCTGGCGCCTTAGACCACTCGGCCATCCTGACACCACTACTTCCCTGACTGTGTAAAATATGACAAACGTGAACCAAAATGCAAAACGCTACTCCACTTGACTATATTCGACTCAGGTTTTAGGGTTTTCCATGAGGTAGTAACAGCTGGTAGCAGCTACATTTTTAGCACCTACACGGCAGGGATTCGAGTTGAGTCCAGCCGAAAATGTGACGTCTACAGACTGCAGGCCACTGATTGGCCAGGGAGTGATGTCACTGGATGAGTAATGAAAGCAAGAGAGGGCCAGAGGCCATGGGTTGTTATTCAGATTTTCCTTCTTTTGTTTTAAAGTGAATGATCATACTTGAGCAAAAAGGGAATACAGAAATGACATGAGCCCAAAGAAAGGTAAACGTAATGCTCTTGTGCAAGTTTGAATGTTTTTTATTCATATTGTGCATTACAGGAGGTTTGTGATCATTTAAAGAGGCACCACTGAGGATGCTGTGATGGTGGTAACAGAGCTGAACTTAAGTGTTAGATCAAACATCTGTTGACAATTTAAACTGCTACGCCCAACGTGGGGCTCGAACCCACGACCCTGAGATTAAGAGTCTCATGCTCTACCGACTGAGCTAGCCGGGCCATTCACATGTTATAAAACATGCCTTCCGAAAAAAAAGAAGAGATAAAACAAGCCAAAGTCAACTTTCAGAGATTTCAAATGACATCGGAACACATTCCTCCCTTTTCAACCTCTACCTATTCCACTCGACTGGATCCCACTCAGCTGTTAGGGTTTTCCAAGAGGTAATACCACCTGGCACAAGGTGGTACATTTTTAGCACCTACTCGGTCGGGGTCGAGTTGAGTCCAGCCGAAAATGTGACATTTACAGACTGCAGGCAACTGATTGGCCAGGGAATGATGTCACTGGATGAGTCCTGAAAGCCACTCCTTAACAAGAACCCGGCAACAGCAACAGTTGGATTTGATGTATTCTGTGATCATCAACGAGGTGGATTGCTAGACGCAAAGACATACACCAAGTAGCTTGTATACCTTTGCCTTGATGTCCCAAATACTTGTGTCATGTTTGTGTCACATAAAACTGACATCACAGGACTTTTGGACCTCCTTGCTATAAGAACCCCGCCCACATTGAGGTGGTTTGAGTAAGTACGAGTGGAAAAGAGCTTAATGTAGCAGGAGAACTGCCTCCTCGCACAGCAGAATTGTGTATGTTAATGGGAGGAACTGAAGGCCCGTCTTCAGAGATAAATGCCCTTTTTCACCATGGCCTGACATGGCTTTCTTCAAGGTCTTCTAATAAGCAAGTAAGATTCAAGCAAGAAATTAGTGTCAGGAGTGGGATTTGAACCCACGCCTCCTTTTGGAGACCAGAAGTCCCTGTGCTAAGGAAGGAATGAAGCCTTGAGTCTGGCGCCTTAGACCACTCGGCCATCCTGACACCATTACTTCCCTGACTGTGTAAAATATGACAAACGTGAACCAAAATGCAAAACGCTACTCTACTTGACTATATTCGACTCAGGTTTTAGGGTTTTCCTTGAGGTAGTAACAGCTGGTAGCAGCTACATTTTTAGCACCTACACAGCAGGGATTCGAGTTGAGTCCAGCCGAAAATGTGACGTCTACAGATTGCAGGCCACTGATTGGCCAGGGAGTGATGTCACTGGATGAGTAATGAAAATAAGAGAGGGCCAGAGGCCATGGGTTGTTATTCAGATTTTCCTTCTTTTGTTTTAAAGTGAATGATCATACTTGAGCAAAAAGGGAATACAGAAATGACATGAGCCCAAAGAAAGGTAAACGTAATGCTCTTGCGCAAGTTTGAATGTTTTTGATTCATATTGTGCATTTCAGGAGGTTTGTGATCATTCAAAGAGGCGCCACTGAGGACGCTGTGATGGTGGTAACAGAGCTGAACTTTGACTTTAAGTGCTGGATCAAACTTCTGTTGATTATTAATACTGCTATGCCCAACATGGGGCTCGAACCCACGACCCTGAGATTAAGAGTCTCATGCTCTACCGACTGAGCTAGCTGGGCTATTCACATGTTATAAAACATGCCTTCCGAAAAAAAAAGAAGAGATAAAACAAGCCAAAGTCAACTTTCAGAGATTTCAAATGACATCGGAACACATTCCTCCCTTTTCAACCTCTACCTACTCCACTCGACTGGATCCCACTCAGCTGTTAGGATTTTCCTTGAGGTAATACCACCTGGCACAAGGTGGTACATTTTTAGCACCTACTCGGTCGGGGTCGAGTTGAGTCCAGCCGAAAATGTGACATTTACACACTGCAGGCAACTGATTGGCCAGGGAGTGATGTCACTGGATGAGTCATGAAAGCCACTCCTTAACAAGAACCCGGCAACAGCAACAGTTGGATTTGATGTATTCTGTGATCATCAACGAGGTGGATTACTAGATGCAAAGACACAGACCAAGTAGCAGGTATACCTTCGCCTTGATGTCCTAAATTGTTGTGTCATGTTTTGTCCAATAAAAGTGACATCACAGGACTTTTGGACCTCCTTGCTATAACGACCCCACCCACATTGAGGTGGTTGTGAGTAAGTACGAGTGGAAAAGAGCTTAATGTAGCAGGAGAACTGCCTCATCGCACATTAGAATTGTGTATGTTAATGGGAGGAACTGAAGGCCCGTCTTCAGAGATAAATGCCCTTTTTCCCCATGGCCTGACATGGCTTTCTTCATGGTCTTCTAATAAGCAAGTAAGATTCAAGCAAGAAATTAGTGTCAGGAGCAGGATTTGAACCCACGCCTCCTTTTGGAGACCAGAAGTCCCTGTCCTAAGGAAGGAATGAAGCCTTGAGTCTGGCGCCTTAGACCGCTCGGCCATCCTGACACCACTACTTCCCTGACCGTGTAAAATATGACAAACGTGAACCAAAATGCAAAACGCTACTCTACTTGACTATATTCGACTCAGGTTTTAGGGTTTTCCATGAGGTAGTAACAGCTGGTAGCAGCTACATTTTTAGCACCTATGTAACCGGTGGTGTTTATCTGCACCCTGCGTTGTGATTATTTTTGACTGATTACCACACGGACACAGGACCCGAAGTTTTCATTGGAGGCGATCTTCATTTATTTTCTGGAAACTCTGGAAACATGTACGGCACACACAGATATGCAATGAGAGGTGTGCCCCGATACAGCGTCTGTACAATTAAATCATAAAAGAAATGACAAACAATGAGTTTTTAAGCTAGCAATAAATAGCTTGTATATGCAGCTAGCACACAGAGCCACAAAGCTCACCTTTCCCATCAAGTGCAGTTGGCAAAAGGGGAGAGGTTAGGGCGAGGGGTGGCTCATAAAGGGAGGTGCTGCACTCAAAGAGCCCCACAGGTACAAGGACAAAGGAGAACTCTCCCACATGACAAATATGGGGCACACACATAAATTATAACGTTTTAAACATATTT